>NW_015150830.1:329035-341509 GCF_000732505.1 Cyprinodon variegatus
AATGGTGGTGTTATAAATAAAAAAAAAAAAAAAAAAAAAGAAGAAGACAACTGAGAGTGTTTTTGGTCCATACTACTAAAATCATCAAAATATATCACAGATAGATTAGAATCTATTGCAGCATTTGATGGTGGAGAGGAGAACAGAAGCGCCTTCCTCACAACTCGAATTAGCCCAGCAAATGGTTTCCGACAGCCCGATTCATCATTGGCTCATCTGTGCTGTTTACACTGTTTAATTGTTTGACGGTTTCTGTTTATGCCATGTCACATTCAATCCCCTCTCCTTTCTTTAAACAGAGGAGCTTTCCTTCATTAAATGAGGTTTGCAGCCTCTCTGCTGGACGTGATCCGGGGAAAACACTGAACTTCCCATTTCCTTCAGACACTGCTGTCACATCCTAAGAGACCAACAAGGTCAATAAACACTTCAGCCACTAATTTTCTTCAAATCTATTCATACTTGTGACAAACTGTCCTTCATTTACCTGCAGCCTGTTGAATTTTACCTTCCATCATAGAGGGCCTGATCAAGCAACAGCTGATCCTTTGAGGTTTTTCATAAATCTGATGGTTAAGGGAACCTGGATGTCTGCTCTAAGAAGCTTGATATACACAGGTCATTGGTTTAAGATCACATTTTAGCGCACACATGCTGCAGGTAATGGAAGCGTAGTTATACAAGCTTGCACTTTGCATACCATGACTATTCAACCTTCAACATCTCTGCATGACTGAGACCAGTAGACCCTGGGGAGAGAATGAAACAGCTAGACGGAGAGACATGGAGAGAGAGAAACAGACAGCTAGAGGGTGGGAATGAGTTGGTGGAGGGAGTTCGAGGGAGACAGAGAGGCTCTGCAAAGATGAAAGACAAACCAATCAATAAGATATGTAAGATAACAAATAATGCCCTGGGTATCTCATTAATCGTAACATAAGGCTTATTATGCTGAGTGCAGGTTTATGATTGGGAAGGTGGTGGTGGGGGGGTCACTTTGGCTCTTACAGAAATATCAGCAAAGGTTAGATGAGGTAAAACAATAGTAAGACTAACAACTTGCAGTTGTTTTAGCAAGTTATGCAAAAAAACGGTCTCAGTCTCACTCCAAGTAATCTTTAATCTAATGATTTTAAATTCTTCTGCTTTTATTCACCCCATAATCTTAACGTGCTGTAAAAACACTTTAGCATTCCCTATCAGGTTTTGAGTTGCAGTGTGTTATTGTAAATGACATTGGACCCTCAGTCATTCTTCCCTTCATGTGTAAGAGGAAGAAAATGATAGCTTATCCCTTGATGCCCTTGAAGGCAAGGTGTCTCTACACAGTATATCCATCACAATCAACGCCAGATCATTTATATTAAATGCCTTCTCTTTTTAAAAGGTGCTTCCATTTTAAATGGCTGCTGAATTTAAACAGAGCAATAAACAGTGACTGTAGCACATGACTCGTCCTTCTAATCTACAACCAGGAGCTTTAGACAAGTGGCTAAGGAGAGAGGAAGGTTAAGAGTCCAGATCTATAATAATCTGCATGTTTTCATATCTGTATTCTCTGGATACCGTTTCTGTCTGCTAGTAAGCTGCATAAACTATGTTGGTTGCTTTACAACATTTTTCACTTAAATTTCTGCAAGTAATTTTGGCCGTTCCACAAATTACATTTATTGATATTTCACATAACAGGTTATATACATAAAATACAGTGGTGGGTAAAAACTAGTTACTAGCTGCTTGTACAGTATTTCAGTAACTCTTTAAAAAGTGTACTTTCAGAAGTATTTTTACTGCTCTGTACAGAGGACCTATTATTCAAGGCAGACAGACAGATCAAAAAATGTTTATTTGATAACGTCTGATCTGCAGTGAACAGCTAGGGCGTCTAAAACAGGAACGCAAGTTAGTGACCACGTCTATCTGACGGAGGATTGATAAAGAACATGTAAGTCACTAACCTGGTCTTAAAGTTAAATCCGTGCCCAGAGAAAGAGGTTGGTTCCAGCTGATCGGCGGTGAAAGAGACACAGTGTCCGCCGCCCAGAGTGTCCCAGACGCTAATGTACCAGAAGACGGAAGACAAGCAGGACATCAGAACCGAGCAGACGAAGGAAGGCAGGACAATCCAGTGGGTGAAGCCAAAGCCGGCATCGAGGACGTGAGATCAGGAGATCAGAGATCCGAGGAGGTTCAGAAGGGATATCCAGATTGGTATGAGGAAGCAGTTCCTAGTTCGGTTTAACAGGCAGAAACAAGCAGGAGTCCGAAGACAGGTCAAGCCAACAGATCATAACAGGAAAAGACAGGCTCAGAGGTCCAAAGGCAGAACGGGTCCGGATCAGACAGTCAGTAACCCTAAGGTACGATAAAAAACTCTCACTACTGGCCTGAGAATAATCTGACACTGGTGAATAGATATTTTGGCCATACTACCCTATGTCGAAAACCAAATTGAATAAAAAACTGTTTCCTATTTTGTTTAATTACATATAAGTTAAAATGTCAATTTTTTTTTCTCAACCTTCAATCAGGATTGCCATTGACTTCCAAGGCGGCAGATAGAATCCATCAACAATTTTGACCCAAAAATAAGATAAAAAAATGTCACATGTATAAGTAACAGACAAAATACTTTTAGCAGTATTAAACTGCTCTAAGTATTGGTTTCATAAATGTTAAGTTATTTCAGTAAAAGGTTTCTTAAGCTTGAATGCATTCCTTTTTTTAGATAGCAGATATTATAAAAAATTGCTTTATTATATTAGTTTTGAATATTAACCAGATGTTATGAGTCACTCAGTACTGGAGCAGCCTTCTTACAGAAATCTTTTCTTGTTTTAATTTAGTAATCTATTATTATAGCTACTTTTTCTTTTATTTGAGTAAAAATATGTTGAATAATTTTCACTCTTACTAGAGCAAATTTTTTCAAACAAGTAATTTAAGATATTAAACAGAATATGGTTTGAAACCTAGACTTAAACTATAGTGACTGAAATAGAGGCTCCACACGAAAATTTGGACACACAATGTATACAGTGCTAAAATAAGGGATTTGCCTGTTCAGTTCTAGGTGTTGGACCGATACAGCTTAGCATTTTCAAATGACCTGCATAGAGAGTCCCTGACTGAAACTTTTTATACACATTTTTGGTCTAGCTACTGTACGTCTTTGTGAGCAGCACCCACTGTGAGATGCATGACCACGATTTGTGGTGTGCAATATTGATACAGCAGACTGCCTAGACTGTAGCTTGTGTATCTGTATTATGTTATTTTGTGGATGAAATAAAGACTTTTCTGTCAACTTGACCTTTGTAGTGATGTCACAGTCAGACAGCTTAATTTGTTTCTGCATATTCTTAGACTCTACAAAAAAGACATGTCAGGGGAAGTCAACACTACATATAGTTGTACAATCCCGAGATCATTTAGCAGGATATATAGTCTCAGTACTTTTTATGAAAATATGGGCTATTGTAAGATACAACTTTGCTTGCTAAATGCTTACATACAAACATGCTATTTTAATGTTAAAAATGAATAAATCATAAAGTAAAAACAGCTGATAGAACATTAATTTAAAAGAATAAGTAAAATGTACAATGATATGAAAGGAAAGGTCATCGTATAAAAAGTGTACACCAGGCTGACATCTCTATATTTGATGAAATGTTGAGAATTGTGAACAACCCTTTAGTTTAGCAGCTGTCTGAGAGAAATTAGCAAACGTGTGTGCAGCACCACAAACAAAGAAGTGTGGAAAAACTAGTTATTTGTACTAGGACAGTAGTTGCTGTGATATTTTTCTTGGCTCTTCCCATACAACTTGCATTTGTGTATTCCAGATTATTGATTGTCTGTGAGTAGACAAGCAACTGTTGTCTGTTACAATAAAGCTGTTCTGATCAATTTTTTCAATTAAAACAAGCTAGAACAAACATCCGCAGGAATGTCCAGACAGTTCCAATGACTTTGGCCTCTTGCTTGGAACTTTTTTGGCTTGGCTAATCAATATAAATAGGGCAGACCAATCAAAGTAAAATAATCAGCACAGACCTTCTAATAACATATTTGCTACTATAAATGTAAAGACTCATGATACCAAATGACCGAGCTAGCTTCACGCCTGCCCTGATGATCTCTAGAGCATGAAATTTCAAGCTTGCCCTTGCTTGTCTTCAGGTTCATTACTCCCACACGCAGGTATGGAGGTTTCAATCACACCAACCTCCAACATCACCCCCAACCGGTTTCTGTTCTGACACAAACGCACACAGTCACACACCAACCCCACCTCTTTTAATGAAAATGTAGGTTCGACACACATTAATCAATGGGGACACCAGGTTCTATGAAATCTAAATGGGGTAAACATCCCCTGAGCATTCACTACTATTTTATGTCAGGCTACAGACATAAAATGAAATAAAGGAGAAAAAGAAATAAGAATGAGTATATTGATTCTGATTTTTTTCCCTATAACATACAAAACAGGGGCTGAAAAGAATGTTGTGACGTCATCCATTATAAAACAGCTCCTCACGTTATAGATATGTATTAACAGAATCAGGCCGTCTGACACAATATCCAATCAGGCATTTTGTGGTTCAACAACGTGCAATATTATAAAAACAATATAACTACATTGTGAACTTTATCTAGCTTTTCTTTCAAAATGTTGACAATCCAGGCCCTGCACCTGGAAACACCAGAGTTGTACTTTAAGAGAGCTTTATCCAAACCTCTACACTGTTCTTGAGCCTGATTTTTTAATTGGATCCAGCTGATGTGACCCTATCCTGGACCCTTAAACTGAATTGTGAACTGTATTCTGGCAAAGTTATGATGGCTGTACGTTTACTGTACCCTTTGTCTCTGTGGCAGTTTGCTTGTTGTTCAGATGCCTGTCGGCATAGACACTATCAGTCTTGTGGGTCAAAGTGGAGTAGTGAAGACATGTAAATGAACAACAACATCAAAGAGGCAAGAGAAACCTCTGCTTGACCTGAAAACCTTAAAATTCTGCTCCTTTTTCCCGTTCCTATCCCTTTACCTTTCATGGGCTCCACTCTAAGAACACTATACAGCAGGCATCCCCAAACTCGGTCCTCGAGGGCCACTGTTCTGCAGGTTTTAGAGGTTTCCCTGCTTTAGCACAGCTGATTATGATGATTGCAGTAGAGCAAAAGCCTGTTAATCAACTATCAATTAAAATCAGCTGTGCTGGAGCAGAGAAACATCTAAAACCTGCAGGACAGCGGCCCTCGAGGACCGAGTTTGGGGATGCCTGCTATACAGGGTCAGAAAGGAGCTCTATACTGCTGTCTTAAATCCATACAGTCTTCAGATTATGGTCAGAGGGCCCGGTGGCACCAGTGTACGGCAGCCTCGCTTCTGTCAGTGAGCCCCAGGGCAGCTGTGGCTACAATGTAGTTTGCCATCATCAGTGCGTGGATGTGTGTGTGTGTGAATGGCTAAATGTATTGTAAAGCCCTTTGGTCAAGTCTCTTGACTTGAAAAAGCGCTATATAAGTACAGGCCATTTACTGTGTCATTATATGGTTGACACGTACATAAATGTGGCTGTTCAAATTGAAACTAGAACTTTTCTGACTAGAATGGCAAAAAAAAATAGTGAACAGTTGAAACCTCATGATAATACCCAAAACATAGTAAAATAATATATTTTTGTTCCACTTTGTGAGTTTGGCTGTGCCTATGTATCCTGTCATGCAATGGATTGTGGGCAACCCATTAGCCCATTAGTGACTGCAAAGAACATCAAGATGTCCCTATGCAAAGGGAATTGGCTCTAGGAAGTATCCTGTTCAGATAGCACTGATCATGGCAACTGTTGATGCATTTCTGCCATGGCTTAAGTGTCCTTACCAATTTGGGCTATTTGGATCAAGCCCTGATGAGACACAATTTCCTCTTACTTTATTTTTTCATTCTTATTTAGAAAAATACTGGAGCAATACTGCCCCCAAAACAATCTCTTGCAACTAGATGACAATGTTTGCCCATGTTAAAAAAAACTGTCAAGCCAAACTGCCCTAGTGAAGGTTTCATGATTCTCTATTAGGCAGACAAAACATTGTTAAACTCTTTACTGGTCATACAAACTCTGTTATCCTTTTGTTTTCCTCTGCTTTGCATATAGAACCTATTATAATCAATGCAATAATTCCCACTCAGTAGCTCTGCTGCGTGATTAAACATAGGGAATTAGTCTAGGTTTCATGGATGACTGACCAAAGACAGAAAAAAAAGGGAAGAGGTATATGGATACATGAACGGATCCCACACTCATCCAGTGTGGATTGCCATATTGCAGAACATTGATGAACACACATAGTCAGTGTAAACACATCCAATACAGTCTCATTCCCAACTCATCAAATACTGATCCTAATTAAGCCCTAGTTGCAGTAGATATTTATGAGACAGGGTTAACCCATCTTGTCATTTTTTGACCTAGCAATAACTTTGGAGGCTAAAATGTTTTTGAAAAACTTGTTGCAGCTCACATGCATGTGTTTTACTCTGAAAGCTAACAGCTTCAGGGTCTGGATTAACCAGGCAAGAACCGGCGGTTATAATCATGTCAGGGGGCACTTCTGTTGTCCGTTTCAGAAACCTTACTCTGCCACAGTAAAAAAGCACTGTAAAAAACTTCTCCTTGCCTCCTAAGCATTACCAACCACCTACCCCACTTAAATCATTTTCTAAACAGCCACGACTGAAATCACTTAGATAGAAAAAACATATTGGTAATCACGTAAAGCTCAAAATGGGTTTTATTTACAAAATCAACTGTGAAAATCAACTGGTTTATTCCGTCTTTCAAAAACTTTTCTGCATCTACAGGGTTATGTCAGTAAAAATTTGTTCTAAAAATGATCTGAGATTCATTTTCCCTTGAAAGATATATATATATTTTTACCTTTATTCTTACTCTCAGACAGCTAAAAGCCATATTAGACAGAAATGCAGCATGAGTTTGACACTTGAGGGTCAAGGGAAAAGAGGCAAGAGGGAGACATCGATCTGCAGAGGCTCTATAGGTCTATAACTGAAGGGCCCTCAGACATATGCGAGAGCTGTTCTGAAAGGCCTCAGTAGGACTCTTTGGGCCTCAGCTGCCCAGAAGCATGATCAAAGCATGCTATGAAGTATCCACAGACTCACACTGTTGCGGTAATCTAAATTCTCATGATAGATCCTATTCTTGTCCCTTAATATAAAAGGGTTTATTTATATCTTACATAGAGGGTTAAAATGACAGAGAAAGACTCAGATTGTGACGATTTGCTGTTTCAAATCTTAAGACTGAAAGAAAATCATGCATTTTGCTGCACAATACAGCTAATTGTGCTGACATTACAAGAAATCTGACCACAAGACATTGGAAAGATTTACAGATCGCTGTAAAACAGCCAAGAGGCAAAATAAGCACTTATCACCACTGCCTTCAGCCATTATGACCCAACATTAGAGACTCTGGCGGCTGCCCTTTGCTGTGATGCAAATTATGTGCAGAAGTGGCATGTCAGACATGTGTGACTGTTGCCCTATGAATGCATAGGCACTAATCAACGTTGTTTAAAAAGCTCATTTGCATATGCATGCATCATTAATTCTATGCAAATGAGACAGTGGGGACTACACTAGTGTAACTTTCTATGTAACCCAATGGTATAGCTGTCAAGGGAAGGTTATAAGAGAGGCACGGTCATTAGTTTGCTTCCATATAGCTTCAGTGTCAAGGATTAATTAAGCTGTTGTGCAAAAGGGATTTTTTTTTAGCATTTTGAAATGTGTTGTGTATGTTTTTCTTTTTGGATGGACAACAAAATTAAAATAAGCAGAAGCGTGTTGATTAGATCCACTTAGAAGACCAGATTAAGGTAAACGTTTAATATTTGCCAGCAGAACAATAAAGCACTTTTAGGTTTGCCTCCTTTAGTTGGTCTTATCAAAACAGGCCTCATTATGGATTTTCATCTGGTTGTTGAATCATCTTTACACCTGAGGTGTCAAAATGTGAAGTAAACCAGTAGCTTGATTATGTTTTCCAGTGCCTGCATGTTTTTTCCAATTTTTCTATGGAAAGAAACAACTGATTGTTCCTGATGTAAATTATTTTATCAACATTGCTTCCAAGGCAAGGCAAGTTTATTTATATTAGATATTTAAGTGGCAAGACAATTTAAAGTGTAAACTGTAGAAAAAATAAAAATGAAAGGACATTGCAGTGGCATAGAGCATAAAAATTGATAATTAAAATCTGACAATTTTACCAAAAGAAAAATAAAGTGTTCCAAGCCATTTTTTTTTAAATAGGGTTGTCATTACATGAAGCTTGCTGTATTAATTCTAGAGAATACTCCAATTGGCAGAGGTGGAAAGTAACGAAATACATTTACTTAATTTACTGTATTGAGTAGGTTTTTTGTGTATTTTGTATTTTTCAAGTAGTTTTTAAAAGCGGTAATTTAAATTTTACTTGATTACGTTTTGAGTGAAGTATTGTATTTTGTTACAATACAAATCCCATCCGTTACTGAGTAAAAAAATAAACTTTGGAAAACCGAAAGGAAGACAAAAAATGGGGCCCGGAAGCACTACAGTGAGTGACGTGATCAGCATGTAGATCCAGGCTACCAGGTGGCAAGTCTTTCTGTAGGAGATTGGGAACGAGATGGAGGTGGATCAGGAGAGCGACGACGGTTCAGAGAACGTTTCACTAGAAATGCTAGCTGAAACATCCAATTCTGCTATTTTGCTTTTATTTTTCTGAAATGTCCCTGACACTGAGATTTTAGTTCTATTTTGGTTATTTATGGAGTCAAAACAGGTGATTTAGCCTTGATTTGCATTATAACTGTTTATGTTAAAAGAAGGATGGAACTCAGAATGAACAATTCATGGCAATTCCACTTTCAATTGATGTGGAAACATTGAAAACATTTTATGGGATGTTTTGCACTAAAATGGCACATTATACATTTATAAGGGCCTTAAATGTCATGTGTGGCGTAATTTATGTTGTTATTGCATTTGAATAGTGCTTATTAATAACCGTTGTTAATGTTTGAAGAAAAGAAGGACGGCCCTCAGAACCAACAATTTATGGCACTTTTACCTTCAATTGATTGTTTAAAAAAGTTTTATGGGATGGTCTGAACTAAAATTGCACATTATACCTTTCTAAGGGTCTTAAATGTCATGTGTGACATGTGTTATCTTGTCATTACATGTGTATACATTTGTATAGATTTTTCTTTAATTAAAAACGAAATAGTTTTGGATTTATGACTCCTTGTCATATTTTCACTACATGGGAGAGATCCCCTCCCCCGTTCAACTGTTTCTTTTTTTATGTAACTAAGTAACTTTTACTTAAAATACATTTTAAATTAGCTACTACTACTTATTACTTTTACTTGAGTAATTTTTCTGATGGGTAATTTTACTTGTACTTGAGTAATATTTCATCCAAGTATTGGTACTTTTACTTGAGTATGATATTTTAGTACTTTTTCCACCTCTGCCAATTGGTATATTTGTCACCTAAACAATAACCAGCATTTCTTCTCACAGAAAAAGAAACAAAACAAACTAGTCTTATTCAGAGACATGGGTTTTCTATCATTTATATCACATGATATTATGATCACCATTTTATTGGATCAAGTTCCTCTCACTTCTTTCCTGTATCCATTGTATGATGGATTAAACTGGCCCAAATTTTGCCGCCCAATACTAATGTTTTCATTACTATTTCTGCTTCTGCTTCATTTGGATGGAGTATTTTGTGACCTTCTAAGTTGAAATACAACAAATGTCCAATAATGGCCACAAACAAATGTTGTAAACTACATAGTTTTTACAGCAAAAATATAATAAATCAAGCCTAAAATCTCTTACAACCTGGATTGAAATAAAAGTTAACGTAACCTGATGTTAACAGTTCAAATTCTGGTCAAAAATTTATCAGAAACAATTTTTCTAAACCTTCTATAAGTTTCTAAACATTTGGCAAACGAATTTAAGTATATTCTACCTATATAAAGAAATATCTAAACTGATGAAACTTATAAATGACAAAATTTGACATAAATGGTCACAACAAAGTGCTTTACCTGTGACATCACCAGTTAAGAAAAACAGGTTAGAGTTTTGTGAGTGCCTCAAGTTATTAAACCATTTGATCTGGAAGAGGGTCAAGCTTCCCTTAATGTTACAGGAAGAAAATCTCCATCATTGCCGGCAGTTTGGGTCAAGCAATGTTAATACTGGCATGCAGCTGGGCTTTTTGAATTAATGGGGAAGTATATGAATTTACAATATGTATGTATGGATGGATGTTAGAGGCAGAACTCATTCAACATGGTTAAATAATCTCTCAGCACCTGGTTGCAGTCGTAATAAATGTTTAGATCCAGCAGTGTCAGATAAGGTATAAGGAGCCACTAAGGCTTTGTTTTCCTCTGGTATGTCTCCCTGCATCATAAAAGAAAAGCAGATAAGAAAGAAATTGTCTCTTGGTGTAAAGTATAAAAATCCTGCCATAAGTGCGCACATAATAAATACTGATAACAGCATCTTTATTTAAAACACTAACACTTAAAATACTCTCAATTTTTAATGTTTGTAGTGTGCAGATCAAGTATCATCAAATATGTCACAGAGTTCATGCTCCTTCTCTTGCTTTTTATTCTCCTGGAGATTCTCTATTACTTGCAGGCGGACATATTCCTGTGATCGTGTCAACTTTTGTCACTTCAACGGTAGGGAAAGTAAACTGCCTGTGATTGGCTACTTCTCATTCTGCCTCTTTTGATAGTACTGTTTTCTTCCTGGCTATGGCTAGTCACATTACAGAAGCAATGTTCTGCATATTTCTATAAATTAAAGAGTTTAAGGAAAAACTTGGTTCAAAGGCTCTTCAAGTTACATGTAGAATGAGATAATCAAGGTCACTATATTCTGATGTGTATTAAAAACTAAAAGGAATAACACAGGAGGTAGCATCTAAAAATAAAATAGCATCAGAAATATATTCTCCCAAAAACCTGCACTCACACCTACAGTCCTTCACAGATTCCTCTATCACCTTTCTGCTTTGTAATGAGATAGTCTGGCAAGGAGGAAAAGGTGGCCTCAGCAAATATAGATGAGAATGACATCTTCTGGAGTATGAGTAGCTGAAGAGGCATCCAATAACGCCACTCCCCCACCCACTCTGTCATGTATCCCTTAGCCGATGCAACGCTTCCGCAGGAACCTGGGAAGACACATGATGACAGCCGTGCTCAGACGAAGATGGTAACAAGATGTGATGCATAACACATGAGAGAGGCTGAGGCGTCATTACAGGGGGATGAGCAGGCTTCATCAAGCACATCACAAATACATTTTGGATGACACCTTGACTTGTGATGCACTCTGGGAAAATGACATTTATTACCTTGTTATGTTTATTGAAAATACACAGATATATTAGTCTGCTGCAGTGAACCTTGCTTGTGAATGAAGTTCTGGATACACATTTGATTTACGTGAATCTAACTGATGCTTTGAATTACATTTCTTTCTTTTCATTTAATGAGTGAAATAAAGAACCAACAACGAAACCAGCCAAATAAATAGCATTGTTATTTAGAATCGGTCCAGTTTGACCATGCATAAAAGCCAGGCATAAAACTTTTTGTACAAATAGATTGCGCATACATTTCTGCATATAAATTCAAATACGATTCTCTACCCTTTTTTACATTTAAAAATTATTTTTCTGACAGCAAAAATTGGTGCACACACATTTAAAACAGACTAGACAATGTGATGAAACTGTCTGTTGTTGTAAACTGAAAACAGATTCATTTATTATAAAAAAAGGCCTTTCTAAAAGGATATATGGAATGCAAGAAGCTTTTCCAATAATTTTTTTTTCATTTCTCTTTCCTTTTTTTTTTTTTTTACTGAAAAAGCTTCCTGGATGGGAAAGAAACGTCTTCAAACTTGGAAAACAAAGTCCATTGGTTTGATTTTTAACTTTTTTGTAATGACTATGACCTTGATGACTGCAAATCTTCACCAGCATAAAACTATTGATCATGTCAAATTAAATCCACCATAATGGTCAATGTAAACTAGCTGGTGTAACAAAACCTTATTTTTCAAAGCCAAATGAAGAAGATACTTGAGTTTGTACTCTTTGAACTGATGGAGACAGCACCTGCAAAAGCCAAAATTTAAAGCTAATTTAGCAGCAAATTTAAGATGAATATTAGACCCCGTCCACACGAAGTCAAACCCTGGCCTAAACGCACAAATTTTTCACCAAACCAGCCTCTCATCCATACGAAGCCGGCGTTTCGGGGGTCTTTAAACGATCTTTTTTTTATTCAGCCTTCAAAGTGGGAAGATTTTGAAACGCCGTTTTCGCGTTTCCATCTTTAAGCT
>NW_015150830.1:342177-345300 GCF_000732505.1 Cyprinodon variegatus
TTTTTTTTTTTTTTTACATAACTTTTCATGTACAAATGAAAAAAAACTAAGCAACAAACTGAAACACAATTATGGGAGTAATCATGAATTATTTTCTTTAGAATGCTGTACTGGTTTATTTTTATGTATGTTTGTTTTTAATCATTAGTTGAAAAATAAAATATTCTTTTTCTGTATTTCCTGCATGCCAGATATATAGTTCCCTTGCTGAAATCTTAAGGGCTTCTTGTACTCCACAGGGATGATGCAAGGAAACAGATGGAGGCAAAAAAATCCGCTGAGCTATTAAAACTTTTTTTTCTTTTTACAGGATGAAAAAAGAAAGGTACTCTGTTTATGTGCCTGATAGCTAATAAAAATGCTTACATACATTGAGAAAAAAAATACAAGAGTAATCAATATTTTATACAACAGCTCAGGCTGGGATTGCAGCAGTGAAGGAGGAGAAGCAATGGCAGAGGTGAAGAATAGATTGCATTAATCTTTGGCAGTGATTTACAACAATTATGTCTTCTGTCTGATAAACAGGGGAAGAGTCGGAGAGGAGCTAAATAATTCAAGGTTTCCTCCTTTGTTTATGCCAGAAAACAAGACTTGAGCGCCGTTCAAAAGCTGCGAAGAAAATGAATCAGTGGAGAGACTCCGGCTGAGATAGTGCCACCTAATGTAAATTCAGTAAATCCTCCTCCAGACTAGACTGAAAGCCTTTCCCCTCTTCTAGCCCTGCTACCCCACACGGCTCCACCACACTCCACGACACCATCCACATTCTCCTTCGCTGCTCAATGTTCCATGACAACAAGGTGAGACGGACAGCAGAGGTTAGGCTGAACAGCTGCTTCCTGGGTTGGAAATTCCAGGCATTGAGGGCCATCTGTCTATATGCTCACTGATGTATATGGGAGCCATCTATCAGGCTGCTAGCCCTGCAGCTGCTGGGGCCATCACAGCCCAGTCTGCCACCCGCCCGCCCGTTCTCCTCCCTGCCTGGCTGGCTTCTCTCAGCCTCAGCTCCAATACAATGAGAGCTCCTTCTTCACTTTGTGTCACACAGAATGGGCTGATTTGATTAAGTCCTGGGCTCTCATTATGTTAGGTAGGGGTGTAGAATTTCAATGATAATCCATAATGCATGACCGGGGGTTTTGTTGCCATGGTGACATAAATTCAAGGTTACCAGCTCAGACGCATAATTGGGTGCGCATTGAGCGCTGAAGAGGTGCTGTTAAAATTCCCCTCATGAAAGTGGAGCATCAATCATGCTGTCGCAGATTGCAAAGTACTCATAATCAGATGAAATGCCTGGCAGAGAGACGACGTCACAACAGGACATGGCTTACTACTCTTTGAAAACTAATCAAAAAATTTGGGAATGAACAAGGCAACTTTACACTTTCTTTTGTCTTATTATGTTCTGCCTTTTATCCCCTTCCCCTAAGAGCCCCCTTCTGGCCATTTTTGTTGTTTTATTTTATTTTATTGCATTATTTCTATTTTTTTTTTGCTTCCAGCCAGCATTGAACTTAGTTCATTTGGCCCTTATCTTTGTCTCCCAGGCAGCAATATTTTCTGTGTCTTTACAGCTCCCCTGAAATGATGGAAATCAATTCTCACAAGAGATCAGGACCTCTATGACAAGCAGAGCCCGCAGCTTGAGGCTCATCAGACCCATTTGAACAGCAGACAAAAGAAAAGATTTCTGCCCCCTTTATGCCTTCTCCTGAAATCCCGTTGAAAATCTGTTCATGCCTTCTCTGGTCTGCACCACATTTCTTTTATTGATGCTTCTTCTTCTTTAAGGGTGGTGGTGAGTGGGGTAGTGACGGTGGGAGGGAGGGAGGGGGGTGTCCACAAGGGGATGTGGTTGCTCCAAGGCGTGTGCAGGATGGGTATGGTGTCGCCCCCACCCGTGGATAGCCCCCACTTTTTTTCCTCCTCCTTGCCTTTTATATTTCTACCATCCATAACAAAAAATATAGAAAAGCGGATGATTGGCTTGAAGCTACTTCTAAGCTGGTGAAAGTTCTTTTTTTTAATGAATAAAAGGACAGCATGAAATAAAACAACAACAATGTATTTTTTTCAGATGGGTTACTTCAGACTTTAGTGTACAGCAGCCGTTATTCTTCTCTTGTCAGTAAAAGGTTGCAGGTAAAATCCTTTCGGTCATATATGCCCCATCCTTATATACCCCTTGTCTATCAGGAAAGCACCACTATAATTCTCCCATGGTTAATAACCATAAATCAGATCAGATTCATAAACCATTAACTTGGTGCTTATTATCTCTTCCTCACCGTAGTTCAGATATATTCATGGCCTGCAGGTATGTACCTTCAGTCCGATAATCTGCTCTATATATGCAATGCTTCCCTCTTTTTATCACATGAATTATGTTTAGTGACATAATCTATTGGACATTTCTCACCATAGGATCCATAGGATGTGCTGGATTACATTTTACTTCTCATATACTACACCATCCACGGCCATTTATGCCCTTCTGCATAATCTCTAAAATCAGCAATTTCAATATAACATTCTGCCGGTTTAATGATAAATGGATTTTTTTTTTTATAACTAGTAATATATTTAGCTGACAATTATTCATACCTGAGCAAAATTAGGTATAAAGAATTTTTTTCCCATTGCACTAATGTTTCTTCTAACTGGGATAAGATATCAATGTCTTAAAATAGTCCAACCAGATGCCTTTAAAGGTGCGTAGTCAGCTCATACAACTATACCAAAATCACCAAAAAAGGAAAAGTCTGGTCAGCAAGGCATAATCAATGGATCATTATTTATACATAAAACTAATACGTTCCTTGTGATTTAATTAATTTAGCGTTAATCAGTAAAAAAAAAACAAAAACAAAAACACACGTCACAATCAATGACGGGATTGTCCATTTTTGCCCAAATATAGTAACCCCTCCCTCCTGCCATCTTCCAGCAGTGACGTCACGGTGCGGTTAGCCTAGCGCCATTCTCCCCGCTTTACAAGCTAAATCAATGGGAACTACTAGACACATCTGCAATCAACAACAATTATTGAAGATTTCCAGAGGACTTCACCGTAGAAATTCACCAGAGCTATAGTGAAACTGACAATGCCTACGT
>NW_015150830.1:345540-350972 GCF_000732505.1 Cyprinodon variegatus
AATTAAAATCACTGATCATTTATTGAACAGGATGGAATAATTTCATATTTAAAGTACTTTTACAAGTATGGATTCTGAATATGAGCGGACTTTTCGTTTCATAGTGATAAAATTAGGCTGTATACTCCAAGCATCCAACCTGATAGTGTTTCGATAGCCCTTCTTGAGCCTACATAGAACCCCAGCACCGGGCGCGATGAGCTAACATAAACAGCGCCATCTACTGGCAGTATCACAGTGCTACCAGCAAGCCAGAAGGCCGCCACTGGCGCAGCTGCTTTAATGCCTCACGGAACACCAAAAAATCTGAGAATAGGGCTTAAAAGCATTGTTAACACCAGAAGCACTATTACCTAAGACAAGTACTCACATCAACTCTATCATTGCAGCGACATAAGAATGCCTTCTAAAGTTTAACTACAGTTTTTCTGAACTTCAATAGTCATAAATTTCTTTTTTACGGCGCAACTCTAGTTTTATTCTTTTTGGAGGAAAATATCTTCTTGCAGCCTTTTATACCAGATCTTGCATTTTTATTTTCTTATTTTTGTAACTATGTTGAGATTTCAACACTAGCTCATTTTTAAGCCTCGGCTTGTTGACCAAATGTATGCATGTGCAGCGACGTCATCCTAATCACAAGATGTTGTCATGGTTTAATACATAGAAAGGCTATATTTACTAATATAGTTGATTGTAGGTTTTTGCCTCTATTTTTAGTGTTTGATGCATGATTTGTTTGAAACATGTTTCTATTCCTTTTGTTTTTTGTGTTTACATGTTTTGGAATTTGAATCACGTGTGTGTGTTTGCAACTCATTTTGTCATTTTTTGCCTTTTTACAACTCATTTCTTATTGTTTGCAGCATTTTTTTGTGGTTAAAGCCTTTTTTTGTTTGCATTTGTTTTGTTGATTGTAGAGTTTGCTTCTATTTTAAGTTATAGTAGCTATTTTTCTTTTGAATTTGTTTTTTGTGCTTTGAAGTGTGCTGCACGCATGTTTTTGCAGCTTGCTTCTTGTTACTGAACATTTCCACCTGTCGGCCCCTCATGATTTTTAATGAATATTTACTATAAAATAAATGGTTCGTTTTGTTTAAAGAAAAATCATTTTGTTTTCCCTTTTAAGTTATAAAAAATAAAGAGCTAAACTTTTTTTTTTTAAAGGAGAATTGCTTTCTTGTTTTTTTTATTGTTTTCTTCTTCAACATGTAATATTTTAATCATTCGATTTATATTATGTATATATAAAACTTTTTCAAGCCCAAGGGACAAAAAGAAATAGACCTAAAAGTATTTCAGTTACTTTTACTTTCAGTTTTCTTTGAAATTCATTGCATTTATTCAATAGGGAAAACTTGTCAAAGCCTGCATGTGTTATATCTACTTTCTTTTTTCCAAACTTTAAATGGACTCTTCATCATTTTCTGCAAAAGATATCAAGAGCCATTGAGTATTATTAGAAAAGCTACCCGGAGCTCTGGAGCCACAGGTAGCTGATCCCCATGTATGATAAAATACCAAGTGACTAAAGTTTGGTGTATCTATAAATGTCTATATCAAAACAAAGAGGTGAATTACGGTTAATATAATCTGTATTTTATAGTTATTAGTAAGAAATTTTAGAATTTATGTTTCGGAAATATATTCATAGAATGTTTTTGTATTTTTATTGCTATTTGAAATGAAAAATAGAAAGAAGAAAACAATAAAAACAAGCAACCCCCTTGAATGTGCAAATATCTACCGACCAACAAAAATAAGCGAATAATTCAAAAATAAATACATATTTCACAAAATGATGAAATATTATATTTTTTTAAAAATTAAAACTAAAACTTCTGATCATTTTCAAACCCCTCTGTTTTCTCTATTACAATATTGAACAGATTAGACTATAGGTTTTAATCAAAAGTAAAGGATCAAATATCCCAGTTTGTTCTTTTTATATGCACACACTGTATATTGACCAAATGGCTGTCAAGCCTACTATATGCCAGCTAGAGAAGAAAGAGTGAGACAGCATCCTGCTGGTGTAATTTATAACCTGCTGAGCGCAGCCTGCCCAGGTGTACTGAATCTCTGACTAGGGCTATGCTACACCCGCAGCTTTCTGGAAAGGATGAAAGCATGGCAAACAGAAGCAGATGCAATCAAAGGTTGTCACAGGTAGGAGAAAACTTGTCAAAAAGTATCCCCCTATACCCTGGAGGTAAGAAAGCGCCTGACTTCCCCACGGCAAAGGGATGTTGGTCGAGGTCAACCAAACTATCAAGCATTTTCATTGGTCCCTGACCCTTCTCTGTACTTCTATCAATCAGTCTAACATAAGCTACCAAACAGCATAAATTAGGATTGAACACAGGTTTTTAAACATCTATGGATAGAGCTTTTTTACCAATTCTTAAAGAATAAAAATGTCCCTAAAAGCAGGTGCATCAAAGAGCTTCACTTTTTTCTTTCCTTTTTGGTGTTGCTGCCTCTTCTGCCAGCAAGGCAGTGAGGACGCCTGCGGCAGTACCAGCAGTGACATGGGTGAGACAGACAGCAGAGATGAAGGCCACAGGCATCAAACAGAGCAGCCAGAATAACTTACAGAGTAGAAGCCAATACTACCACCAAGCCTTCCTGCTTTTTACTCTATTAGAATAAAAAGAAATATCTGTTTTGGCACCAATTGCCTATAATATAGTTTACGGAGAGAGGTCAGAGATGCAGCAACGAAGGTCACAGCAAGAAGCTGAACTGACACAAATGGAGTGCATGAGGCTGAGATGATCATGTCGTTGAAAGATGATAGAAGTCATGGCTCATTTAATACTTTGTTATTCATCTGAACAGAGCCACAACGGAGAAAAAAAATATTGTTAGTGGTAAATCTTGCAAAAAGCATGTCATCATTATTTTGTCATAACACAAAACAATTAACCTGACTCCGCCAGATGGATTTGCTCCGCATATCCATCTGGAAACCTTCCCTTGAAGTAATTTTTTGAAGGGGAGAAAATACTGGTTAGCTGATTGGCCTATGTTGGTGATAGACGGGCCAAATAAACCAATCAGATCAACGAAGCATATGACGTACTAACAGAGCGACGACGAAGACACAACCACAAGCCAGGCTACTCTTGCCGAAACCAGTCAGGAGAAGAGCAAAAACATCTTTTCCTCTGAGAAAAGCCTCCAGAGCAGTGTTTTGCTCTTCTTTCAGTGAAGAAATACTCTGTAATTCCGATAAAACTTGCTCGATAGCCACGCTAACGCTAGTTTCATCGGCTGAAGCCGCCATGTTCTTTAGACTGAACTGTGGCGCTTCTCGTTGCGTCGCACCTCAACCCGCCTCAAAGCCAACGCTGATTGGACGTTCGTTTGGTGAACGGCTCCAAAATTTTTTCAACGGAGAGTCTCCAGACTGATTAGCGAGTGAAATCTTGAAAGCTCGCGAGATCAGGATGGTCTCACGGGGCTACAAAACAATAGTTTTGGTGTAAAAAATCTATTTCTCACAATTTTATCTGTATTGCCTGATTAGCAACCTAAAAGAGTATTCATAGTTAAATTAAAGTACTTTTACTTGCCAAAGCCTTGACAGAATTTAAAGGGCAGATTAGACTTCTGCATCCGCACACATCAAATGTTGCTTGGGTCGCGGACCAATTTTGCTGGTATTCTTCTGCACTGTTGGTCTGGAATTTCTAAGGATGCACAGCAGTTTCCCGCCAAAGCACAAGGGGGAGACTATTTGAGAACTTGTGAGAACTTCGGCGGAAAGTCACGAGAACTTTGTTTTGACAGAGATCTTGACTTCTATATATAATTTGTCTGAGGCATCGTACAAGTGTTTGTACTTCCAAACCTCCTCGATTAACCTTTCGTCGTAGTTGTCCATTGTAGATGTTCCTCAGTTTTTAAAAAATGGCGCCCCCCGGCACCGAATCGAGAAGGAAGAACACACAGACAGCCGAAAGGCATACCAAGAACCAATCACAACTGCTTTTTGTCTGCGAACTTCCGCTTGAGGTCTGCATAGGTTTGTGACCGTCCGACGCGTAGTCAGGATGTTTTTGAGGTGGCCGACGACGGCTGGAGAACCTCTGCACGGGGAGCGTGGTCACGCACAGAGACAGATTTGGCGGTTGCAGAGTCAATGAATCAGAAGCATAAATTGGCCGTAAGGATACCAAACTGTGGCAGTTATATAAACCTTTTCAGCATTTGTTTCTCAGTCCAAGTTTATAACAAAAGTTCAGCAGCACCACCATATAGACCACAATTTGTATTAGTAAGTAGTCTTCAGGTTACATCAGGTGGGCGAATAGTTTGCCCTCCACAGCGTAGTGAGGGATATTAAAATGAATTTTCTTTTAAAACAAAAATTACATAGCGTCTAGATTTTCTCACTGACAAGAAATCCTGGAAAAACAAAAATGTCATTCATGTCAATAAAAAAACAGAGATAACACTTTTTTGTGAAATTGGATATGGAAAACAACTCATACACCTTTATTTCTCATCTAACTCCTGCAAAAAACTTACTGTCATATTTGGCAATTCTTTTAATTATCCTGTGCTGCACAATTACTGTTTTGGAATTACATATTTTTGCTAAACTAAATAAGTTTTTATTTCATAAAATCCTCTTGAAAGACATTCATCCATTTTGTCAGATTTTTTATGATTTTGTATTGTTGTATTTTAACAGTTATTATTATTAAGACTTATGAATTACTGTTATAGCCTATTATTCATAGTCGTGTCTTACCATTATTGTACAGAACTTTCATCCAACTTCTAAACTTTCTATAAATATTTTTTTATAAATATTAATTTAAGAGTAATAAGTTTAATTGTAAAGAATTAAAAAACCAAAGCTTCAGTGCCTGAAAATTTTTACTTCCTTTTTGGACAGGTTGGGTTGGTGCGTTTAGGTACCACTGTTAAAATTGATACATGTGTTTTGTATTATATTCTTTAATTGTATTTTTAGAAAAGATTCTTAGTGGTTAAACATATTTTTTATTGAAAGCACAAAATTAAATTAGTGATCAAGATCAAACCTCACTCTACTTTAAGGGGGATTTAAAATTGTTTAACCCTGGAAGATCCACACATGCAGGGGGAGAACGTGCAAACTCCTTGCATTAAGCCCCTGGGCCTGAAATAGAACCCTGAACCTTTTTGCTGCAAGGCAACAGCGCTACCCACTGCGACACCGTGCAGCCCTGTTTGTATCATATAAAGGAAAAATAACTTCCACCTCATATTATGTGATTTCAATCTATCTCAGCCTTCATCCTAATCTTTAATGACACTAACTCAAACCAGAGCTGTCCAGTGGTATGGAATGTGACTGTCATGATCTGGCCTTTTTGCTCCCCCTTAATTAGTCATTCCTCTCACCTGTCGTTTTCCCTCCCTGCCTCAATTATAAT
>NW_015150830.1:351655-355027 GCF_000732505.1 Cyprinodon variegatus
TTATTTAATAAACCTTTTGAACTTTCCTACTGACTGTCTCTCCTTGAATACTGGGTCCATCTGCCCTCGCTTCATGACAGTGACTCTTTATCCTAGCTAATAATGGCTGCCTATCATCTGTTGAATAGCAGCTGATATAGCTGTGGTCTGCTGTATCTGCTGCTACTGCCTGTTCATATGGAACCCATAAATAAATATTAGTTTGATACACAGACTGTGGTGGCTAATGCAAGTATAACATGTATTTTAGGTTATTCATAAATTTAAAAGGTTAGTTGTTTGATTCACAATAACATGGGAAGAGGAGATTAATACAATATAGTTATCAAACATGTGGGGATTTGTAAGCATTTATTTTAATCAATTTGAAACTAACAATTAGACAGTTAGATTAAGCAGTAATTAGACGGTAAACATGACCTTTAGGTGAATGGTTATGCTTAATGTAGCTGATGATTCTCATCCTATGATCAATTTCATTTTTTTAATACTCAGTTTATTTTTTCAAAATGTTATGGTTTTTGTTTCTTTTTCAGATCTCTGATTATTTAGTTGATTTACCTTTACTTCTATCATAAGGTGTTTTTCTTGTTAGTTTATTCTTTTGTGTTTACTTCTTTCTCCAGTATCCAAGTACATTCAATAAAAGTATGTGTTTAATCTCTATTAGATAATTTCACAGGGTCTCTGCACATGGTTACGTACCCTTATTCCTCAGCTTCTCTACCTTCTCTGAGGTTTAGCTGCTCATCATTCCATCTCTTTAGCTCTTCTAGTTTATTATCATCTTTTCAACTCGGCTTGTGTGTATTTAAGCTCCTGTCTTTTTTTTATTTTTGTTAGCTTCTAATGTTACATTTCCTTATTAACAGTTTTTTTGTCATGTTTTCTACATTTTGGTCCACTTCTGCCACTTCTGAATCCTTCTATGAACCGTCTGCCTATAGTTTCCTGACTGCATTCACGCCCTTTTCCAAGAACCACACATTATGACATTTATTTTTATTTTCAAATAAAGACACAAGTCTAAGTGTTTTAAATTATTAGTATTTTTTATTACTTTATTATAATTTTCCATTTTGAATTATTTAAAGTAAACAAGAAACTAATAGGTTTGGTCAGACGCCATCAGTTCATCAAACTAATACCGTACATAGAATATAGCTCTTTACTTTGATTCCTATGATACTATTCTGATATAACAAGAGGAAAATATTTTATGAATAATGCAATAAGAATTATGTTCATTACCAGTTGTACCAAAATGTTCAAGCCTGTCTGCATGTGTAGCCGCTGAAAGCTTTTTAAGTGCAAAAAGAAGGATTAGCTGGTCTGAAACGCAAAATTCTTAAGGATTAAGTTAAATGGAAGAAAAGAACCAATGATTTCTAACCATAAACATATTTTAAGCCAGAAGATGATGACTTTTTTTCCTAGTAGAGAACTGCAGCTGTAAGAGAAATAAAGTGCTATTCATTCTGTGAGGTATTGACTTTTTAGTGGGAAGCTGACACCAGTGATTGAAACTCTTTTAAAACGTTTACATGTGAAAAACTAGAAAACTAAATGTTATTCTCCTTACCCTTCACAACTATACAGTACACTGCTTTGGTTTATCACATAAAAACATTAAAATACATAAAAGAAAACAAATCCGTGTGATACTTTTGGTTAGATATAAAGATATTTCTCAAGTCTAAAAACAAAAAAACCGGTGTGACATAGGCATGAATGTAAAATACATTAATATTTTATATTTTGTGTAACTACCTCTATCTTATTGCCCTGCTAACCTTTTTAAAGATTGCATAAAAAGAGGAAAGAAAGTTTTATCTAAGAACAGATATCAGTAAATCATATTTTGTGATCTTATTTAACTGCCTTGGGACTGTGATAAGATTTTAGCTCCAGTATTCAGTTTACAGAATAGACTTCAAATTATCCTCTTGACGAAGGAAAGTGCAGTGCTTGTCTTTTGGACAGGAATATAAAAAATGTATGGAGTTTACTTTAGCTCAAATGAAACTATCCTCACTTCAAAAGGAGCCAACAAACACATGAGAAAGATGCGATAGTGCTCAGGCATCAAATTAGGAAGAAGACATCTGTGGGTGCCTATCACAGCTCACCTTCAAAGGGACCGTGTTCAACTACAGAAGCCATTTTGTCTGGGAGTACAAAAGAAACCAGGTTATTAAGAGGACGGGTTCAAAAATGAAGAGACAGACTTTCCTTTTCAAGTCCAATTTTCTCCATCTACTATATTTGCTACCTATCATTCTGGTGAGTGCGTATGCTTTAAAGTGACTCTACAGGGTTCCAGCTGAAGATCTGAGTCAAGTTTTTAATGAGCCTTGCCACTCTTGCACTGCTGTCACAGGTGTGGATTCGCTGATGTTGAAGCTCAGTGGGCTTTATTACAAACTTTACCCCATCAATTAGGAAATATAAGCTATTGAGGCAAGCCAAGCTCTATAGCAGTCTTTGTTTTCACCATGTCACTGTCTTTTTTACTTCTTGTTAAAACAGTTGCATGTAGATGAGAAGATAGAGCTGGAACACCTCCAACTTCTTGAATAGTGCTTATAAAAAACCGCTTGGTCGATTTCCAGGCTTTTTAAAACTCCAGTTTCTTTTGGTTTTCTCAACCGATTCCCATTTTCTGTGCAGCTGTGTAAAGGTAATCACTGATGGGTATTTTTACCTAACGCTTTTAGTGTTTGGAATGCTTTGAGTATCTGATCGGACCAGGCATGCCTGCTGTGTTTGTGAATGAGAAACAGAAACAGTGTGAGTGGGAAGCTTATTTCACCCTGTCCCCAACATGAACCCTGGAAAGTGTTCCATATGTTATATTCACCCCATTGAGGCACTTGTCAAAGGGTTGATGTGTAGCTTGTATGGAGAATAACCGTGTTTTAAATGTATATCAGGAAGTCCAAATGGTGACTTTGCTCTTACATATATTTATTGATCTGTTCTATTAAATGCTGGTAGGTCGTATTTGGCACATTTTGTAAATAGGAGATGGGAGAAAACACTGCAACTTAAAAAAACAAAACAAATATCTGTGTAATTTAGGATAATTGTATGTGAAGGACCAACACTATGTAGTGCAAAATTGTGTTGTGTAATTTTTTGCTAATAAAATCTGAAAACCTTGGTGTGCATTTTTACAGGGTTCTTAAAAAGTCTTAAAAGGCATTGAATTCTTCAAAATAAAACTAAGGCCTTAATTGGTATTAAAATGTCTTAAATCAGTTTTTGGTAGGTCAAAATTGGATATCCAGCCAAGGCTTTTCTCCATGGCTAAAACCAGGGAACATACATGAGGCTCAGTGTATTTTGTGCAAGAAGTCATTTAAGCTCAGA
>NW_015150830.1:356405-385649 GCF_000732505.1 Cyprinodon variegatus
CTGCTTTAATCTACTTCACATTAAAACCCCTAAATAATTCCATGTCATATCATTAGTTGTGATTTTCATTTGTGTTTATGTTTTCAGTATTTGCCTGTTGTTTGTTATGTTTGTTCTGTTTTTTTTTTTGCAGTTCTAAGCCTATTGGTGGAGTGGTGGCCTAGTGGTTTGGGCATAGAGCTTGCAAACCTGAGGTTGCGAGTTCAAAACCTACTCTCATGCACTGCCACTCTGGGTCAAAGACCCTTAACTCCACACGGCTCCCCGGGTGCCGCACAATCTCAGCCCACTGCTCCCAAAGGGAATGGGTTAAATACAGAGTGAATTTCTCTGTACTTGTGTCAGTGTAATGACAATAAAAACGCTGGAAAATATTCAGTTGTTCGCCTTTAGGATTTATTTGCTACATAGCTGTTTTCTGTCTTATGTGTATAATCTTTTGATTATTTTAGTGCTCTTTCACATTTAGAAATATTGGTGTTAACTCTCTGTCAGAAGATCAAGTCACAAGTCGAGCCTCTGCATCACACTGTAAACATCAAACTTGCACTACATTCTTTAAATAGAACTCAACTCAGTGTTTCTACTGCATTTTGCACCACATTTATTTATTTATTTATTTTTGCACTGCTCTGAACCTTCCACATCAATGCCTTTTGCACCAGGTCTCTCCTACATTGTTTACTATTTGGTCATTGATGCAATTTATAAATGGAAATGTTCATTTCACTGCTAACCTGATCTTTCACTGTTGAAAGGCTGTACGCATCGATATACAAAATGACCATAGAGTTTGTCAAAGGCTGTGTCTTTTCATGGCATATCTGTGAATTTCAATTATTTTTCTAGTTTGCTTTACAAATTAATGTCATTTAGAGTCTAACTATCTTCACATTAGACTATTAAAGCAACATATCCTACTTAAAAAGGTTTACTAGACTTTAAAATTAACCTGTTAAGTGCACTTCTGACTCAACGTAAAGCAATGGCTCCTGTGTGTGACACCACAGTCACATGATGTGCTATAGAGTAAAGTACATAATTGAAAATTACATTAATTTCTCCAAAGCACACCCATCGTAGTGTCCATAGTCTTGACTGACTTAACAGATTCAAGGCTTCTTTCTCCCAGTAAGATGAAGGAAAGAGGATAGTAGCAAGTATGATGAGCTAGTTCAGTGGCTAGCACCGGTTCAAAGCATAATAAAGTGAAGAGTTTTGTCTCCTAAGCCATTTTACTGTGTGGCTCTAAACAGACGTCTCTGGTTTTCTGCCTTGAGTCTGCACCCAATGAAGTATTGATGAACTCTAGGTACATATAGTAATGACAGTGAGAGTACAGTACTGTACTGGACATGGAACTATCACTCACATTACTATTGTTTAAAGGGGTGGATGGAGTTTAAAAGATATTCTACTTTACTTTGTGACAATGGAATTGCATTTTAGCTTCAAAAGTTCAGTTGAAAAGGATTTTAAAAGAATGCAAACTGTAAATATCAGGAAAAAAACTATTCTGATCAACTCAAATCTGAAAATTAGCAAATTGAAAAAGAAACATTTTGTTGCAACTATGGTATATAAACTATCTCAAAAGCACTTAAAAGACAATGACTTTTGTGGCTCTAATGCTGTTGATAAAAACATTTCTTTGAGGGTGCAAATACTCTTTATATACACTCTAGCTTTGTGTAGAATGAAATATGTTGAGAAAAAAGATTAACTAGAAATGCACTTGTCATTTCTTCAACTAAAGTAGGAAGGAAGCAAAAAGCAAGAAAGAATGAAGGAATGTATTGGTCAAGCCCACAGCGTACCAACAAAGCAGTGTGAAGGCTTGTCACTCCTGGTCACTCTGCTTACTGCTGGGCGACTGGAGAGGAATGCACTGGTCATTCATGTCCCAGAATAGGCAGTGCTCTTTTGCCCCTTCCTGCCGAAGCACAACCATTGTATCAGCAAGAACATTGTTCAGGAGATTCCTTTGTCCCTTTGGATTTTGGAGGTCCCCTTTCAGGGCATCCACCAGGACCCCCAGTGTGGTCAGGACATAGCTGTTCCCTTAACAGCTGTCTGGGATCAATCCGAAGTCAAGCTAAGCTGGCTCTCATTTGAACCGATGTATTACAGATGTTTATCCTGCAGAATTACACTTCCTGCTAGGTAGCTGCAGGGAATGATAATGCCCACATCTATCTGGCCAACTTTCTCAGTTATGTATTTCAGTATTGGGGTCTTAAACTAAGCTGACCCTTTGTCAAAATGTCTCTGCTCAAACTATTTCAAGTGTGATTGATTTCAGTCATAGCATGGAGACCAATTTCTACTCCTCCTGGTGCTACTTTAGAAGATCTCTAGTGTGCAAAGTGTCCTCCCCATTGTAAAAACTGAAAGGTCAAGGTTGTAGGGTCAGTGTTTCTATCATAGTTAAATTGGCATGCCCTCTTTTATGCAACGACTTTATGTTTAGTGTCCCGTTTATGAAGGCAGGGTGAGTAATATGGGGACAAGCCAGGGATTTAGGTCCAAACACCCACAGTTGAAGCATCTAAATAGTAATCCAATGCAGGGTGGTGAGGATTTACATATTGTGGTCTAAAGCAGATAGGATAGAAAAACGCTGTCTTGGACCTGACAGCCTAAAGGATCATTTGAGTGATTTATGCAGGAAATTGTATTTGTGGAGCAAGGGAGATAATTTAATAAAGCAAGGCCTGGTCTAGTCCTCAAGAACAGGGGGCTCTTTGCTGAAAAATGATACTGCCTCCTGTCTAAGGGGACGGCAGATAAAGAAGGCCAATATTTACTGTGGTCTTTTGCTGCTTCTATTTCCTGTCTTAGTCTTACCATTATCTTGCCTGGTTTTCTGAAATGAACAAACATATGATATGCATACATTTGAATGTTTAATGTATGTAAATGTAACCTGTTTCATTTCCCTTCTGCAAATGGTGTATCATTATTATTAGCAAAAAAGATTATGGGTGAATCGAAAGGCTGTATTAACTACAGTGGTAAATAATCACTCTGGTGAAGACAGGAAAGAATATTTAAAGTATTTAGATAAGTTTAGGTTCAGACTCATCGTCTCAAACCCTGACAGATAACACCATCCTTTACTGAAAACCATAACAGTATCTTTAACACACACTGTTACCACAGCATAAAATAATGAGAAGTTAAACTGTATTATGGATTCTGACCTCTGCCTCTATTACAGCACATATAAAAAAAAAAAAACATCTTTAAGTGGCTCCCTCTGTGTGCTGAAAGGAAAACTAATCGGGATTGTAGTGATGGGGTGGGATAGTAGTGGTCTGGGTGGTCTGGGACAGTCCACTGTAATCGGTGAAACCATAAACTGTTGTCTAATAGACAGCCCTAAAAACGAAAATGTTTTGAAAACATCTGACCATCATTTTGTAACCAAAGGCTCAAGAAGACTTGGGTTTTGGAGCAGCCTAATCAAGGGCCCGTCTTCAATCTGATTGAAATCAGGTGCTATGACTTTAAAAAGGCCATTCATATTTAAAAACGCTCCAATGTGGCTTAATTGAAACTATTTTTAAAGAAAGAGTGAGTCTTAATTCCTTCATATTGGTGTAAAGTACAGGCACTTAGAGAAACAGTTGATGTTAGTAGTTGCTGCCAAAGTTGGCTCATGGCAATGACATTTTTACAACGGTGAAGTTGTTTCTTATATATAAATATTTTTTTGTCGTAGATAATAAATAAAACCATTTCAATACAACTTTTTAAATTTTCTCATGTTATATTTTTTTCTGATCCTAAAAGTTGTTTATCATACTTTCTTCTTCCCAGTTTTACAAAGTTTTCTACCTCTACTCACTATTATCTGCTAACGCTGGTGCAATACCTCTGCATCAAGCTGCTAAAACAGTTCCAGCAAACATCCACTTTTACTTTCCCAATATTTTAAGTATGAAGGGAGTTGGTCCCAGTTAATGTTGCATGTCAGCAGAGTGAGGGTCTCTTTCTCCCCTTCTGCAGTAGGTCTGTTAATGTTTAGAGTCAGGAGGCCCGAGGGACTCTAAATCCCTCGGACACAAAGAGCCTCTGTGTGCTGCCGAGGTCACATCTGTCCAATGACTCTGTGTGCATATAGAGAGCACTCTATAGGCCATCAGACAGGGCTGTTGCAACTGCCCCCACTCCCATAATACTGCTCTGTGTGCGCTGCTTTGGCCAGCGGGCTCGACAGAGCTTGACATTTCACCAAACACACGTGTAAAGTGTCCTGTCATATCATCCCATTCTCTGATTTTAATGCCATCTATGCAACAAAGCGATCACACCATGAGGACACCTTTATGCCTCCCAGCCTGTTTTACCGTCTGCTCGTCCACCAAGCCTGTGTAACATACGTTTTATCTGCATCCAACTGTTGGTTGGTCTCTCCGTGGCCTGGACCTTTATAGCTTTGCTCACTCAGGGCACCAACAATAATAAACCTCGCAATTAAAGAGTGCCAAAAATAACAACAACTGAAACAACTGTGGGTAGACTCACTGTATCCCCTATTTATATAATTTAACTCTATAGAACACTCTTAAACTAAATTAATATCCAGAACATTAAGTTTCTTTCCTGTCGTTGTCTCAAAGTGGACTTTTACACGTCTGTACAATATTTCCTCCTTGAGAGATGAATTAGAAAATGAATATCTTTGAGTGAATGCTGTTGTCCAGCTGAAAACAATATTAATATGAGGATCCATTTGCAGAAGCAGAAAGGAAAGGAAATATAAGGAGTGCTGCCATTGGTACCAGTAACTTAAGCAAAAAATCTTGCATGTGGTTCTTATTATAAGTGTTTGTTTGTTTTTTGGATATCTATAGTTCAGTTGATTCTTATATCTAAAAGATCATCAAGGTTGTTTATTTGGTGATAGTGTTCTAACTCCCACAAATATATATTTTTTAATTTCTCAATACAAATTTTTAAATATGAAGACAAATTTGGTCATTTTTGGTCAAATGAGAACCATAAGGAAGATTTTCTACACAAAATGCCAGTCGGAATGAATTTAAATCCTTATGAATGTTTTCAAGCAGGCATCCCCAACCTCGGTCCTCAAGGCCCCCTGTCCTGCAGGTTTTAGAGGTTTCTCTGCTTCAGCACAGCTGGTTATAATGATTGCAGTAGACCAAAAGCCTGTTAATCAGCTTTCAATTAAAATCAGCTGTGCTGGAGCAAGGAAACCTCTAAAAACTGCAGGACAGGGGGCCTTGAGGACCGAGTTTGGGGATGCCTGTTTTCAAGGATTCATTATAATGACGAACTTGTTTCTACTGGTTGCACTATTTTATCCATAGGTGGTGTTGTAAACAAAAATACAGGTATTTGTCTTGACAGAGAAATAGAAGTGTTTCATTTAATATGGCATGCTCATGTTGCTTCCGCTGAGGGCTTTTTTTTTTTGTGTGAAAAAAAAAAGTTGTATCCCTCCACTGTCACCACATTCTTACTGAGCAAAGACAGAGCAACACTGCCTAACTTTAAACCTCAGACTTAGCTCAATTTAAGGTATATCAAATGATTAAATGATTTACACATCAATATTCAGCTCTTTGTGAGCATCGATGCTTCCTGGTGGCTGATCTTTTCAAAAACTCACCTATGTAGCTTCAAGAATCGGATCGGCTGCTGAGTAGGTCACGTGACCAAGACTGTGCACTGCAAAAAACATCTAGATTTAAGTCTTAAAAATTCTTAAATTAGGTGTGTTTACCCTTAATTTTAGCTGATAAATAAAATTATTTGCCAATGGAATTAGTATTTTTACGCCTAAAAAATTGATAATTAGGTAATATGCACTTGAAATAAGACAAAGCTGTTTTTTTTCTTATTTTAAATGTAAATAGTCTTGTTCCATTGGCAAAGTCTGTCACTTATCTCCTCAATTCAAGTAAAAATGCACTTAATTTAATCAAAAATAAATCATTTAGATTTCCATTTTTTGCAGTGTGTCTTACAAGTGAGCTCCAATTAAAAATCCAGAGCTAACCAAGATAGAAGTTTTTGTCAAACAATTGAAAAATATGAGCGTTAACTGATGGGACAAATTGTTGGTTCTTTTAAATTTAGTTTTCTTGTCTTTGCAACAAACTCCAGGGCTTCTCAGTCTGCTGGTCGAAAGTGGTTTGCTGTCAGATTAACAAACAATAATTTTGCAAAAGTGCAGTTTTGCCAGTGGAAAGATATAGCGGCCATAGTGGCCTATAGTTTCAGTGTTGCTTAAATAATTTGATACAGTCTTATAAATGTATATATTATTGTTATTCTTCAATTAAAACTAATTTTTCTGATTAAATGTTTCTAGGGACAGGTGTTACGATTAGCCGTTAGCCATAAATGCTGCAATATAAGCATCAAATCACTTTTGTAATAATGATCTGTTTCCTTGAATGTGTGCCTGTTAGATAACCATTAAGCAAACAAATAAATAAACTTCCTTAGAGGCTAAACGTTTAAAGTACACCACATGAATAAACTGGATTGAAATTTGTTGCAATCAGTGATTAAAAATGTATATACCTCCCAATGGAGCACAGTCTTGCCAATCAGATAGTGTGCAGGCAAGCCAGAGTTGCAATAAATCATTAGTTCTGGCCTGAAGAAACGACCCTCCACTGAATCCATGGTTGACTTGATATAAAGATATCAATGAGAGCCTTTGTTTTGTCCAGTGCAGCAAATTAGACACGCCAGTTTGCCAGGTTAATGCACACATTGCAATCTTCCCTGACCTGTACAAGCTGGATTTGCCACTTGAGTTTTCTCATGAAGAACAAGTTTTCTTCCACTTGGCTGCCCAGACTGAATGCAGCTCAGATGATGGAGTGGCTGGAGAGGCCATACGCTGTAATGACGATAATCTGCTAAATGAGACAGTGGTCTTGTCATGCAGCTAATGTAATGAAAAAAGTTGAGCCAGTCACATCATGAGAGGGCAGCTGTAAACACTGTTCTGCAGTATGACAGAAGAACCCCTTCCAGTCCAGGTGACCTTTGACCTTGTGTATACTCTATAACTGTGGTCAGTGCATGGTGCACACTGAGGGCTGTGGCACTCTAGGGACAAAGCAGAGTCGACCTTTCAGAAGGTGACAATGACAGGAGAGGTTACAGGAGGTCAGGGAGGCTTGATACTATCCCATTGAGGCCTTAATTGCTCATAGAGAGGCTGTAGGGGCCCTCTGTGCATCCACTGTGAAGAGAGAGTAATTTATGACTGGTAGGGTGAGGTTACAAGGAAGGGGGACGTCCCCTAAAACCAAAGGTATGCATTCCTGGCCTCTCTCCTGAGCTCGAGTGGCCCGACAGATAGCAATTGAGCTACTTGGGAGGTGAACCTGCTCTCTTTTTTTCCCCCTTTTTAAAAGTTTTTCTTTCTCTAACTCCATTTGCTGCTGCTTCACATGTCCTAGATCAGCTTATCTGAGTGTTAAAGTGACAGGATATCAATCTTAATGATGCTGCCAGGCCAGTATCAACTTTGGACTGCTGGGTCTTGACAATATCTGAGGTAATAACCAGAACAATAAGGTCTTACGGTGGACGGAATGCAAAAAGAGCCTATGTTACTGGTTGCTGTGTGTTCATGATAGAGATGTAGAATAAATTGCCTTTCAGAGGAACAAAGAGTGAACAGTTCCACCTTTAAGGTATTGTGGAGACCCATCCTCTCCACTTTAAGAAAAAATGCATGTGCAAGAGTATGCACAAGCCCATTTCTCCTTGTGCATTCTCTGTTTAAAATGTGCTGTTCTCATAGCTCATACAAGCTTACTGTGGACTTTATAGCGAACTCGGTTAACTGACCGTTTGGACAGATGATCAATACTTTTTGCTCCGTCGGTCACGTAACTCCTCCGCCTCCACTCTGCGCCATTTTTGTACCTGACAGCGGGCTGCTGTGATAGCGAATCCTGTAATGCTTTGCGAGGAGAGCTCTCCGCGCAAAGCATTCTGGGATATATCTGCCTCTTTTGAATCCTTTCTTTTCTTCCTATACATTTCGTAGACACTTTTTCTCTTACGCCCCCTATGCCATTTTCTATTTTATAATAGCGGCTTCAGCCGATGAAACTAGCGTTAGCGTGGCTATCGAGCAAGTTTTATCGGAATTAAAGAGTATTTCTTCACTGAAAGAAGAGCAAAACAAGATGTTTTTGCTCTTCTCCCGACTGGTTTCGGTAAGAGTTTGATCTATCAATTGGCTCCTCTTTGTCGTCGCTCTGTTAGTACGTCATATGCTTCGTTGATCTGATTGGTTTATTTGGCCCGTCTATCACCAACATAGGCCAATCAGCTAACCAGTATTTTCGCCCCTTCCCAAAATTACTTCAACAGAAGGTTTCCAGATGGATATGCGGAGCAAATCCATCTGGCGGAGTCAGGTTAATGACCCTCGGCCATTTTCAAAGAACCGCGGTGAGAAAGGTGAGCCTCAATGACTATCTGAAACCGTAGCTCACCAGACATATGTTGCTGAAAGTGCGCATTCGCAGAAAAAGATAGCTAACTGGGCGAGCACGTAGAACAGCCTTATGTAAACGTATCACCAGAATGATTCACAATTAGGAGGACCACTTATATAAATGTTTTAGCTGGAAATAAAAGATCATCCTCTATACCTTTAAAGGAAATCCCAGTGACATGAATGACACATAAAACAACAAATTCTTACTACTCATATATATTTGGGTCTGATGGGGAGCATCCTTTAGATGCTTCTAGAAAAGGTTGTGATATAAGATGCCTGCAAGTCCCTCCTCTTGTTGTACTCACCCAGTATTATTGTACAGAAGACGTTTGCTCAATGATGTTAGAGTGCTTTCATGCTGCAGCTGCTGTATTTAAATCCCACCAATCAAATTTAAAACTACTGCCTGACATTTCAGCTCAATAAACACCATTATTTGTTAAGAGAAGGCATCACATTCCTTCTTGAAGTGCACTTATGTTTTTGAGAACCCATTATGCCAAGAAGCATAACAAGAAGACCCAAGAGGACCCAACCTAAACAGCTTCACATCATCGTTGACCCTTTTCCATTCTTGACCAAGGGGATGGTATTTTTCTGGTCACCGTCTTTGGCTCTTTGCACATCAAACATACCACCAAACCAGGTGTCTAAACAGTTCTAGTTTGGTGAGGTTAGTCCACAGAACTGTTTTCCAAAAACTATGTGGTCTTATGTAAACATTTTCTGGTATATTTTAGTTGACTTCTGGTGTTCCTTGTGGTCAAGAGCAAAGTACATAATGAAGTTCACCCATGGGGTCCGCGTTTAGTCAGTGCATGTTTTTAGTTTCCACTAAAACTCAGGCCTCAGTAGGTCCCTGCTCTTTTTTTTATGTTGCTCTGACTAAGTTTTATGGGCCCTGAAAGAAAAAACAGGCGTTCTTCTTCAGCCAGTGGCTCTTCCACTAGTTTAAACATCATTTCTGGGCTGTCAGTCGTGTCTGTTAAAATGTGGATTTTTTTTTTTTATTACTATACCCTAGGATCTTCATGGGTGAAAAATATTCTCGTCAGCTTGTGTGGAATCATATTTGCTCTTTTTAGAACATTCATTCAATACCCTGATGGATGGGGTTTATAAATGCATCACAGATGAAGAAAACTAAAGATCAATTATAGGCTTCCTAAAGTCGCCTTATGTTAATTACTAGAAATAGTTGTTGAATTTATGTTTTACTCATCAAAAGTGGAGCGATTGTCATCCAAAAGCAAAATCTGGCTCTTAGAAGATACTTCAACTGATTAAAACCAAAGGATTTGGGGGCGTAGGTGTATATGAATGCATCCGTACAGATGGGCAGAATTGAATTTATGCAGAATTCAGATGGTCACAAATCCAAACAGAAAGTAAAAGTTAGCGCCAACTCACGCCATCTTTGACTCTGTGCCTGGTTACTCATTTGGAAGGACAAGTTCTTGGTCCGAATGCCACTTTTATAACAAAAGTTGTTTTTTTACTGGTTGCACAAACCACAGGTCCATCAGAGCATTCTGTCAGGTGAAGAAAAGTTATTAGATTTTTCTCATCATTTAGTCACGTCACAGATATGACACAAATGGTGTGTTTACAGTAGGGTTTTTATCTCTGCAGCCAGATAGGTCTTTAGAGGGGAATGTGGGCGCCTGTCTGCCTGGTGGCTGTTTTCTGTTTGGAGGACGTTGGAGGACAATGTGTGACTGTTTGTCTGTTTGTATCTGGGGGGTATGGTCACATGAGGCCAAGCTGAACGCCTGTGGTCTTTAATTTATTGTTGAGGGTTTTTTTGCGGCTGTGACTATCACACACATTAGCACCATCACTTTTCTTTCATCTGCAGAATTTTCACTTGGATTAAAAATGAGAGCAAGAAAAAGATGCTAACCACAAACGTATTTAAGAGGGATGAAGGGAGGAGGGGGATTTCCATTCTGACTTCCTCACAAGGGCAGGCAGACATGTGGTCGGGCGTTTGATGTCAGCCTGAAGGAATTTGTTTGCACAAATGGCTCATATGCTGACTGTACTGCAAGTCAGCTATGCTGAGTTATCTTGCATTAATGTCTTGGCTAATTCACTGACTGACATTATTATTGGAATTCAGTAAAACATATGCACACCACTGAGGGATCTATCCTGACAATCCATATTACACATTAAGTGAACAAGAAGAAACCCTTCTTGTCCTGTGAGAAATGATTAGAAAGACAAATCTTCACGGACACAAGGAGTCAACAAAGGGCTTTAGGATACCAACAAATGTGATGATTCATCTTGATTCGTCTCTGAGAGGAGCTGCAGAGCTGTCAGACTGGCCTCCAGTGAAGTGTTGTTGTGACGCGCTTAGTTTTGAATGGCAGCGCTTTTCTCTCTTGTGAGGGCTTGTTTTTTTGTTGAAGCTCAGACGAGATTATTAGATTTAGAGGATAAACCAGCCTACATGGTGTTTGTCTTTATTAGTGGCCCTCTAGGTATTCAGAAAAAGTACTGGAGCCAAAAAACAAAAAAAGTTTAAATATTTCAACCCCATTTTCACAGTCATTGCAACAATTAAATTAGGATACAATTAAATTTTGTTTGCAGCATTTCTTCAGCAGGATACATGTCTATTGGTCAGTCATAACATTCTGGTATGCTGCTTAATAAGCTTTCATAATACATGACTGAGTCTGCCAGAGGAAGAAGGCTGGTCAAAAGAGAGTGCCAAAGGTGGGCTGGGTCGTCCAAGATCTTTGTGACTCCTCAGGTTTTCTCTTTGCAAGGGATTAAGGAGCCCATGATCCACATGGCAGTCTTTATGTGCTGTTGTCCTGCTCAAATGCAATGCAGCCGGCATACAACACTGTAGTGTAGATTAGGGATAAACGATTTTGCCCAAAATTAACATTTTGATTATTAGTCCATTGTTGCAGGACTACTGTGTACTTTTCGTGAAAAGCTGCTTAATTCTACTTGCATGCATGGATCTGCGATCTGCAGCTCTCGCTGGCTTTCTGGTTTGCAAACCAACTTTAAGTGTATCACCTGAGGCGCTGCAAATTTAGACTTTCTCTTGTTAAATGTAATCTGAACAAAATTGAGTGTGTTTGCAGTTTGAAAATTGTGTTTTGTTAAATTGCGCCTATATTGCAAATGCAATTAGTTGTGCAGCCCTTATGTAGATGCATTGTTACTGGTTTCCTGTGAAGAACTGGAGATGCTTCTCCCTGCACCAGAACGCCAGTGCTTGAACCCCATTCCTGTATGATGTTTTGTCATCATTGTTGCCTTTTTTTAGTATCACTATAATAAAAAATGACAAATACTGTTCTTAAAGTCAGAAGAAATATTCATAAGAAAAATCCCAAGGAAAAGCTTTCACAAAATGTACATAGTGGTTAAATACATGTGCTAATAAATAACCCATATATAACACAATTTGATAGTATTTTAAAGTTGTCTGAGGTATTATTGTTTTAATGTGCACATTTTTGGAGTATCAATATTTTGACAACTCAAGTCCTAACAACCAAAAATGCAAAGCTTCTGCAGTTTTTTTTTTACAAGTTTGAATGAGTTACATCTTGCCCTGAAATCAGCAAGTAGTATCTTAGGGCACTGTCACACCTTGCTGATTTAGACAGCATATGCCCGACGTCCCAAAATCTCCTATAAAACTGGCATACGCTGAACTTTCCATGTATTTTTTTTTTATTTTGGGCGTATGCATAGCATATTCATAATGAGTCCAGAACTTATGTCCGACAGTCTAACTTATACATAGTACACGGCAGCGTAATGCCCATAAAATGATGCACAAGCATCATTTTATGGGCATTACAAAGCATCAGTTAAAGCTGCTTCTTTTGCATTGCTGAGCATAAGTTAAGCACAAATTACTCATAGATTTTGGATAAGCTGGACACCATGACTTATACCTGTAACTTATGGCCCACATATGGCCCACATATGGCATACGTCAGGAAATTTTGAGCATTGCTTAAAAATTTCTAGACTTACTTGCCATATGTCGACATGTGCCAGCGTCTTTCGGCGTACCTCAGCGTGCTCATAACTTTTACAGAACGTACCCATGCTTATCCAACGTATGCCAGCGTTTTTGCCAGATTTTTCGTACATCAGGCATACGCTGGTCTAAATCATCAAAGTGTGACAGGGGCTTTGAGTTACACTTTGGAATTTTCGTTATTCTGAATGAGAAAAGTTGACTTGAGTATGCATGTGCACCCCACATTAACATGATGTACCTCCACCTAGAGTGGTTGCCAGGTTACTTTAGCTATCTGTTATCAAAATGTTCAGATCGGCTTGTTGACATGAAACATTGTGGTGTGATTGACTGTTTTTTCCCCCAATTACTTGTATGTGTATATAAATGGTAATTTTTTTTTTTTTAACAGAATATATTTCAGTCCACATGCATGCAAACATTGCTAATGTGGTAGAGCGTGGTTCGAAAGGGCAAGCGTGTAGTATCATTTTTCAGCCTGAAATTGTTTCCCAACAATCTGATTTATTAACATTAAGGTTATGGTACTAGATTGTTTTCAAAAATACCATCAAAGTGGTCAATGCCTAGAGAACCTGATGGGCAGGGATACGTGAGGGAGTGAGAGGTCATTAGTAAACAGCTAGCGTTGCTCAGGCATATCAAATGGTAGGGTGCGAGCGGAGGGAGGCTTGTAGCAATGCAAAGGATAGATTTTTTTAGGTCAGCCAGTGTTTGGGTGTTATTTTGTGTCGGTCTCACAGCACCACCAAAGTAACCTGACTCCGCCAGATGGATTTGCTCCACATATCAATCTGGAAACCTTCCGTTGAAGTAATTTTGGGAAGGGGCGAAAATACTGGTTAGCTGATTGGCCTATGTTGGTGATAGACGGGCCAAATAAACCAATCAGATCAACCAAGCATATGACGTACTAACAGAGCGACGACGAAGACAGAACCACAAGCCAGGCTACTCTTGCTGACACCAGTCGGGAGAAGAGCAAAAACATATTTTCCTCTGAGAAAAGCCTCCAGAGCAGTGTTTTGCTCTTCTTTCAGTGAATAATCACTCTGTAATTACGATAAAACTTGCTCGATAGCCACGCTAACGCTAGTTTCATCGGCTGAAGCCGCCATGTTCTTTAGACTGAACGGTTGCGCTTCTTGTTGCGTCACACCTCAACCCGCCTCAAAGCCAACGCTGATTGGACGTTCGTTTGGTGAACGGCTACAAATTTTCTTTAACGGAGAGTCTCCAGACTGATTAGCGAGTGAAACCTTGAAAGCTCGCGAGATCAGGATGGTCTCACAAGGCTACCACCAAAGGGCCCGGCATATGTACCACAATCTGCATTGGTGCTTGTTATACTTTTATGGATGCAGCATTTTTCTAAGTTGCCGTTAAAAATGATCCATGTCTTTCTGAGTGAAATGTAGTTATACCCAAACAAGGGGATATAGTGACAGCGAGGTAGGAGTACCAGCATTTTAACAAATTAGAAAACACAACAGTCATCACTTACAGTATGCAGGGCTGATGTGCTGTTGAGGCAAATAATGCACAACTAAAAAAAACATCACATGTAGCTGTAAAAATATGCAAAATAATATTGAAATGGCACCACAGAGACTGGATTAATAAGGTTTCACACAAAAAAGTTGAATTTGGGTTGAGTTACACTTTTAGCATTGCAACATTTTAGTATTTGCATCTGGCAAAAGTCCCTTAAGCTGTACAACTGCATAAGAGTGAATTGAGAACTGATGATACTGATTTATCACAGACAGACAGATAGACAGGCACCTGGAACTACAGTGCCAATAGTGCGCCAACAACAGCACGCCCCACACCCTTTGAAAAGGAAGGATGAATTTATGCTCTCATGCAAATCTGACCTCAACATCTGAATCCTGCAGCTGAATTAAGATTCACCAGACCATGAAACGTTTTACCAATCATTTGTCTAGTTTTGATCAGCCTGTGTGATCTTTAGCCAAAATGTCCTATCCTTCGCTTGTAGGACTGGCACCTGGTCTGGTATTCTGTTGTTATACTTTCTTTCTGGGGGACAGAAATTTCCCCAACGATGGACAACAAAGTCATTCTTTGTTCAGTTCCATTCTGTTTTATAGTTTATTTCATTCTAGGTTCCATGTGTTGTGTCAGCATAGATGGTATTCAATATTTATTTTATGCATCTATTTTAAACATTAGATCTTTCAAAGAAAAGCATATGAAAGCAGTATTAATGATTTAAACAATGACAGAATCCATCCATTCATCCATTTTCCGCCGTGCTTATCCCAAGCGGGGTCACGAGGGGTGCCAGTGCAGTCCAGCTGTCTATGGGCGAGAGGCGGGGTACAATGACAACATAATACAAGAAATAGATACTTTTTGGCTAGAAGAGGAGCAGAAAGTTGAAAACTTATTCCTGTCTCTGTTATTTTAGAAAGACAACACATAAAGTTAGTCACCGCAATAGCTGATCCCATAACTATGTCTGAGAGAGAAACAGGACTAAACACTGAAAAACAGGCCTGACGTTGTCATCTATGATCTAAGGTGTTGATAACACCAGCTGATATTTCTCCGTGTGGTGTCACAGCTAAACAGGAACAGATATGATGAAGCTACTACTGCATACAATTCTTTGTTTCAAACAGACAAACAAATAAATTTGCAACCATGCGTCGAAGTAAATCACATTTGTTTTGTGAAAAAATACAAAGTATAATCTCTGAATATAAGTTAAATCAGCCAGGTTTGCCCTTGGATAAAGTTCATCCGGAAACACGCTGTGTGTAGCAAGCAGGAAAGACTTGGACATACACAATCAATAAAACATTTCAATATACTATTTATGGCTGAGCTCAGTGTTACAGAAAACAGATAAAGTAAAACAACAACCTTCTTTGATCTTGTTAGAGCAGCAACCACACATTAAAGTTCGCAGCCCTGCTTGTTTGGGGGAAATCCTGAGAAAAACTCTCCTGTGAAAGTGGGACCCTGTATGCTGCCAGTTGGACAGGAAAAATAATATCGCATTGCAGCTTGTAGAGCAGGAAACAAGCAGAGTGTTTTCCTTTGGTCCTCGACGTGGCCGTTCAAGTCCTGGCCTGTTGACCCATGTCCATGTCTTCTCCCCTCTTTTTCAATCCCATTTCCTTTCAGCCTACTAAATAAAGGCCAAAAAATGTCACAAAAAATATTTTTCAGACAGCAAAGAAAGTAAATATTTCATAAGTTTTTCAGTATTGTTTCCTTCAAAAAAATTTTTCTCTGCTTGGTTTGATATTCAAGTTCTGCGATATAATTTTTTTTGCACAAGCCTCTGTTAAACCAGTGATCTTTAATCTGACTTTTGTGGTAGAAACCTCCTTTACCTTTCTCATCATGCATATAATAAAGAATGCCCTTAAATTGTTGTCCAAATTATCAGCAAATAGATTATAAACGGATGAGAGCTCCCCAACCAGTGGAATCTTAAAAAAATAAAACTTTTATAAACATTTTTATTCATAAAAATAAATGCAGAGGTACATTTCTCAAATGTGAGATCAATAAAGTTAATTATTATTATTACTAAAAAGTCGGATCTTAAGTTTTTTTTATGTTTTTCCACTGCATATGAGCTCTTATCTTCTGTTTTAATTGTTCCTTTGTAGCACTTTGAGATCTAATTTTACACATGTAAAGTGCTTTATAAATAAATGCATTTTATTATTATTATTGATTGGTTATGTAAACCAATGTTTCCCATTTATCTTATCCTAAATCAGCCTCTCCATCCTCTACACACATTTATAACACTATTTCCTTCAATTGCTGCTTACTAGATATTTTACCTGTTTTTCAGTTAATTGTCTCTTACCTAAGAGATGGCTGTATTTAAAAAATCGAAATGTATTACCCATTACTCAGATGATGTTAAAGCTTAAATCTCCTTTCTTACCTATGATGCTTAGCTGATAGCTTTATACATTGCGTCATTGTATGATGCTTTATTCTTACTACAGTTTTCATGATTTTATTCTAAGATCTGACCCACATGCAGAAAACCACTCAGAGAGACCAGGGGAAGGTTTAACAGGTTTATTGAGATCTAGAGAGGAGTCAAGTGCTGCTCTGAACATTGGCGAACCGGGACTGAAAAGTGAAGGGGAAGTTCCTGTGGTTAGTTCAGGCTCAGTGGGAAATTTGAGCTTCGATTTGCAGAAGGGTGTAAAGACAACAGGACTCACGTTTCCAGAAAAGGTGTCTTTCTCTGAATCCAGTCGGTGTGGGTTGTTCCAGTAATTGGTTTGCTCGTTGGAGGGTGGACAGGGTTTACCCAGGTTTAGGTTTTTCCTTGAGAAGCGGAGGAGCTGACTGCCACTTAGATTTCCCTTGGTACTTGAACGGCTCTGGTGGAGATGAATCCCCTGCTCAGCGTGAAGCTCAAACAATCCTTCGGGAAAAGGTGGATCCAAACCTCCAGTTTGAATCCCCAGCTCAGTTTGAAGCTCAAGACGATCCTTCCAGGGGGGGAAGGTCCAAAACATCCAGTTCGCAGGTTGACTTCCTGCCGAGAGGCAAAGACCAAAAATAACAAGCTTTAGACTCAGGAAGACAAAAACTCAGTTAGAGTCCTCAGGTAATGAGGCAACCTTCCGCAGGTGTGTGAAAGGGCCAAAGAGAACCAGGCGCCACCTGGTGGTGGAGGGAAAACACACAAAAACACAACCCACACAAACTGGATTCCTAACAATAGTAAAGCAATTGAAAATTTTTAGATGTTAAATTGGTGGGTGGGTTTATTCAGTAAATATTTGTGAAACATTACTTACTGCTAAAAAAATGCCTTTTTAACTTTTAGCTTTAACCACAAACAGACAGCAGGGTTTTTGAAAGAGTATTAGTTCCTGCTGTGCAAAAATTCAAGCCACTCAACTCCTTTTTATGAGCCTGTCCGCATTGAGTGACATCCAGGCTTCCTCACCCAGGGCTCAGTCCAGCACGTTTCAGTACAACACTGGTAACACTGAAAGTGGCTAAGAAGAAGAAACACTTTTTAATATTTCTTTTTGACAATAGAAATATTGACAATTTGATTTGTCCTTAAAAAAATGCAGTCAGAGAAAAAAATAGCATCAGAGATTATTTATCTGAAACTTTTTAATGAACTCTTTTCCCCGTTTTGCTTGAATTAAACTAATTAAATTTTTGAGACTCTTAGTTTTTACCGCCATCATTTCCAAATTTCCCTTGCTTTGTTTGCAAATTGCCTAAAGTCAGAGACACCCTGAAGCTACAACACTGTTGATCTCAGACTGATAAACATCCTGTGTTTGTTACAGAAGGTTTATTACTCTAATCAGTGTGAGCATTATGTTATCATGTCAGCATGTTGAGAACAGTATTCTCTTCATACTGCCTTGACTTTCATATTCTAACGTCTTCTTGCATGAAGGGACTGAGCTCAAAGGCAACTGATATTTACAACATCGTTCGACTCATCTTAACACATCAAATTTGGCCTGTTTGTTGTTAAAAAACTGGAATAGGAGTACAAGTTTTACTCTCAAACATGAGCATTTAGGCATAAACTCTTTCTTATATAAAGAAAATGAATTGTGAACCAAGCCCACCCCTTTATTCTATTTATAGGACACTTTGCTCTATAAATATGCAAGTCTGGATATGCAAGTATTTCATATCAACATTTACCAAATGCTGTGAATTCAAGAGCTTTGACCCAGTAAAAATGCACTAGAACCAGGAGCTGGCTTCAATAACTTGATCTAAATTGAAATTGAACAACGTTGGCTTTATTTTTTAACCTTTAGACCATGTTTTTTTTTTTTTTAAGCCATCTTTATGAGGTCAGAATTCTGCCAAAAGTGCACAGGCGTAACAAATACTCACATAAGTAGCTGTATTTCAAAAGCACATATGTAATATCAGGGTTGGTGGATGTAGATTGCTTGCAAAATTTGATGAAAAAGTAAAAAGTATAAAATCTATTGTCAAGAATTGTTCGACAAGGAAACTAAAGAAAAAGAATACTTGGAAACACAGGAGGAAACAGGGAGGAATAAACCAAAAGAATGACAAGATTCCAGCAATGAGTAACTGAACAGGAGGTGTATATATGGAGACAGAAACAATAGGAGGACTAATTAGCTGATGGGGAGCAGGTGTAGACAGAAGTTACTAGAAGGAGATTATGGAAAGGAAACTGGGACAAGGGGGAGACAGAGAGTAACACAAAATATACAACACTGCTTAAATATAACGCAAAATAGAAAAGAGACCAATGACACAGAATGACATAAAACAAAGAGTGAAAACTGAAAACTTAAAAATAAACTTAATCAGAAGTCCACAAAGGGCAGAATCATGACATGTAAACTAGACTTTATATGCAATATGTCAAAAGCATGAGTTCATGCTCTTTCTCTGTACACCAAGGCTTTTTATGTGCCTGCAGGTCTACTCGCATTTGCACCTGTATCATTGCACTCATATCTCAACTTTTGTCATTGTGAGGATGGAACTAACCGGACAAAGTAGATCTCTTATTGGCTACTTTTCAGAACATACTTTAAGAGCATATTATCATGAGCAATTGATCTACTATTTTGTTTACAGTACAGGGACCATAACAGGGGCCAGGACCAGTTCTATAATGTAACTGGCCCCTGTTGACCTCTGTCTAGAATCCCCTGATGACAATACTTAATGTCCTTCTTCCACTGTATCAACACAAAGTGATTTACCACAGATCTATTCCCGTTTTTAACGTCCCTTTCTTAAAGTAACTCCATTACTATCTTTACAGAATGCTTGCTTAATGTTCCAACTGTTCCAAATAAAACGGAAAACGCAACAGTTGGCGGTCACCAATTGGTTATGGAGCGGTGTAACTAGTCACACCTTGTCTTAAAAACTAATATTTTCAACTTGTGAACCATTTTATGCTTGGCCTTTGTGTATATAAGCACTGGTATAGCGAGCTAGCAGTGGGTAGCATTAGCTGTTGGTAGCATTTGTTTACTTAAGCTGGGCGACACTGTGCGAATTTCGGGGTGATTTTCCAGTTGGTGAGAATCTTTCGAGCGGGAGCTGACTTTCAGCCTGATCGTGCGTCGTGAGTCGTGTAGTACACGAGGGCGATCAGCTTCTCACAACCACCTCCCGATCGGGAATCATAAGGTCAATCATGGGCAAATCGCTCCAGGAGCATGCGCAAAGAAGAATTTTTCTTTTTATTCTTCCTCTCAGATGTAAACACAGCAGTGTGGCAGAGGTGCTATGAGTGGAATAGTTCTGCTAAAATTGACAGACTGTAGTAGCCATGTTTGCTGAGCAATGTCTTTTTTCCAAATACGTTGTCGCCTTTTCTTTTTAGGGCTTTAAGCACAAAATTGCACAAATTGCCAAGGCAGCACGTTTCACTATAGTGAGCTTAATATTCCCCTTCTATTTGTTTGGCTTCCGGATAGACGAGTAAAAGCAGCTCCATCTCACTGTGGAGCTGAGTCCGACGTGCCTTTATTTGTACAGTGGGAGCAGGTACCAGAGCATCAGGCCAAACATAAATCGTGAGCTGTGAACTCACACTGTACGACAAAACCCTGCGGTTATTCGTACAGTGTGAGCTGTAGCTGAGTGCAACGACTTAAACAAGTTGCATAGTGTACGCCTGGCTTTATATGTGCTGTGGCTAGTATCCTTCCATTCGATTGTTCTTTCTCTCCCATACATGTCCAGGTTGCATCAGCTTGCTGTCCACAGCTTTTCTTAGCACACTTTGAGTCTGACAACAGCCATAAGTGTAGCAGGCTGTTGTTGCGGCGTCTTTGCACACCACATTACGTCAGACTGCAGAGTCACATTGCAATCAAAGGGCCAGTCCCCTCTGAGATTCTACTCCCCTCTCAAGGGAAACGAATCAATCCACAGTGAACATGAACTGTTTAGACCTCAAAAGATAATGAAGATGGTCTATGATGGAGACACCAGAAATGAGGAAGAGCCACTGGAATGGACACAATATCCTCACCTGAGCTATGAGCTCTGGCTACTTTGGCAGAACTAAAACAAGGAACGGAGTGTACCTTCCATCCCTACAGCCCTGCTATAAACTAGACAGCAATAATCAAAGGCAGTGAGGACCGAGACTGCTGAGCTATTGTGGCCCAATATGCAGCAATGATATTGATCTGTTATGCATCCAGTTAATGCTTTCCCATTAACGATGCTCTGGGCCAGAGCTGAGTATTAAAACAAAGTAACATTTGTTCTTTTCATATCAACAAACATTTCATACACTTCCCACATTTGGTATGATCAGTAGGAAGATAACTACCACAGAGAGAGCATTTATTCAGATCAGGAAAGTGTGAAATTTGTTAACACGGTTGTGTGTGCAGAAGTCTGGCTCAGCTGGCCAGAAGATATTGTAGATATTTAAGAAGATTTATAGATTCAGCTTCCCTGTAGATTAATCTTCTGCCGGGTAGTTTTATATTGATCTTAGCTTTAGGAAACAAATAGACTGCAGGTCAGACAACCACACAGAAACTATGGGTGTAATTCTGTATCCAGGTGGTAGAAGAGAGAAAGAGGGCAATCAGCTGCACATTCAGACATTGTATTTGATTTGGATGCAGAACACAATGCTCTTTGGCCAAAAGAGCTGACATTCAAATGAGGGTTTTGCAAGAAGAGATTTCAAATGAGATAAATAAAGCCTTGTAAACAGCTCAATGCCTTGCACATGGCTGTTCTTAATTCTTTCCATCTGATGTCCGAGGCCCGGGTGGGTGCAAGGTGGCACCATGCAGCATTCAAATTTCTCTTGTTTTTGTGCAGCAGACTCCATCACTGTCAACATCCCAAATAATAAGCTTTTATTGGCTAACACGCTGCAGCTCGCTGTTGCTCCACAATAAAGATGAAGCGGAAACAGAGAAAGAAAAAAGAGGCCTCTGCGCCCCCGTTGCTGTAATTTAGGGGCGCTCTTATCCTTGCCATCAGCTCAGATTGTAATTCAAGAAGCAACAGTGTGGAGGGCCCAGTCTTTTTTATGCACAGCCATTATTGTGGCAGTGAGATGCAGTAGTGGCTTTTAGCACAGGAGATGCCAGACGTAGATGGGCCGTCCAAGTGTTTTACAATTGAATGTGCTAAAGCACTGCCACCATGCAGCCACACAGGCAGCCAACGGACGGCCCCGATTCAGGTCTCCCCTCCCACCCCCCCTGCTGTCCTCTGCTCTGGGCCTCACTGATGGGCAGAGAGGACTGAGCTGTTATCCCCTCTGGTAATTACCACCATTAAAGCTAATCCTGGTCCAATTCAGGCTGCTTTTGTTTTCAGCTTTATCTCTTCAGTGCTGGAGAGTTTCTCCTTTCAGAGCAGCACACAAAGACAGTTTTTAGAGTTGGTAATTATCTGTTATATCCCCTCTGTTGGGAATAGGATGAAAAGTACTCAAGATGGACAGGAGCATATCTCCTTTCTTTCTTTTTCTTCCAAAATCCCTCTCTCCGTTTCCCCAATTCACTCCACTAGTAACCGCTCACATTTTTTACTATTTCTCATTCTCTTCCAAAATTTGCTCCTCTCTTGTTAAGAGAGAAAAAAAACTGTAAAATTCCATGCTTACTGAAAGATTAACAAGATTGAGAGGGAATTTATCAATTTCTGTGACAATGCTGCAATAAATGTAATTATAGTGAGTCCTTATTAGCATGATGGTAACACTGGCCCCCAATTTTCTACAGTAATTGCTTCTCTATTTTTATGAGGTGTTAAATGCTATTAATCAGACTGATGATTCAGTCAATGTAGCACAAAAAAAATCGATTTGATTCCATTTCCTCCGACCTATCTGTCTACATATCTGTCTGTTTTCAGAAGAATTAAAGATCATTGCTACATAAAAAAACACAAAAGAGAGACGAAAAGAGATAATTTTCTCACACAATTGTCGTAATAGATTTTCTTTCTCATCGTTTCCCCTCAAATTAAACCGGTTGCATAATATTCAATTTCTTGGGTTTTATTGCTACATTAGTTTTCATATTTTTATCTTTATGAGCTTGCAAATTGATAACTGTCAGAATGATGCAGCGAAGCTAAAGTGTAGATTAACTCGGGTGGATACAAATGCATCTGGTATGAGAGACAGAAAATATGCTTTTCTAATCAGTTCAAACAGCGGGTTACTATGTCATAGGCCCTCTAATGCTCGTTGATGATCATACAGTGCTCCTTTGGCCCTGTGTGAGAATAATCTGGGTCCCAAATCACAGCTTTATTAAACTGCCAGAATCAATAGATGCTCCTCACCCTCCAAAAACAGTTTCTTATATTGGTGACACTTTTTGCCCCAGGCAATGGTTGGGTTTACTCTATATGGCTCACTGCTCAGAGTGGCACAGAACTGGGGGCACCACAAGTAAGTAAAAAAATGCAAAATGTGCCACAAAGACATTTTCCTATAACTTTAAAAGTTAGATAGTGGGGAATGATGTGGAATAAGCACCGGGATAAATCATAGATGTATATCTTAGATTGTAGATTCAAAGTTTCGAGTTCAGACTTAAAGAGGGAAGTCGTTATTCAACGTTAATGTGTTTGCATCCAAAAGTCATGCCAATTTTGAGTGAACTTTGAACTAATGAATTTGACCTGTTTCCATCCACTGGAGCAAATTAACCAGATGATGCAGATTATGCTTGATTGTAATAAACAGGAAGTGGTGGTAGCTAGCTAGCATTGACAGATCAGCAATGGACTGAGGTCTTAATAGATTTGTAGAAATAATAATTAGGTTGTAATTAATTATTATTTTACATAGTATTAGTGATGGTTCATGCCATTCAGAGACTAGAGAGGGATTCTAATGCTGGCATTCAGGATGGAACAGCTGATCATGTAAAGTAAAAGTTTGCAAATTTTTTTTGTGAAATTAAGCAAGTTGATTCAAATTTAGCTGTTTCCGTCAAGGTTTTCTAAAGACATACTTAGAAATGCATTAATGCATAATGCCCTCTGGGATTATTAAACTATTTCTGATTCTGATGAACAATGTTTAGTATCTTTAAATAACAGAAAAAGTTAAGACAGGTGAAAAAGTCTAGGGCTGCAGCTAACGATTATTTTAAAAATCGATGAATCGGACAAAAAATATTTTTTATATTAACCTCTTTATTCCAAAATAAACATTTTAGACAGAACAAACAAGCACACAAGTACAGGTTGCTCATTAACTGTACTGGTGCAATATGAAAAATAAATGTTTGTGTTAAAACTACGCAAATTTACATGAGAAATGTAGCTGTACATCCACTAAATATAGGCTACTTTGTTTCATATAGTGCAAAAAAGACATTTTTGTTTTTAAAAGCCTCTAAGGGGTTCAAACAATAGGCCCCCCCATTTCAACAAATGAGTTTTTTTAGACTAGAAGAGTTCTGCCTTTTAAGACAGGAAAGTATAGCAGTTAAAGTTGCTACTTGAGAAAATACTGAACCATAGAGATGAAAATAGCCCTGTGATTCAAATTATAAATTGTATTTGGAATAAAAATGAGAGAACTAGGGGTGCTAAAAAACACATCCTCCAAAGACAGATATTTACATGGGAATGTGGCAGATAATTAATTGACATATTACTGATCTTGCTGGATTTTATTCTGCTTTACTTCCATAAATTGCAGGATCTTCTTTACTTTATCTTTGACAGAAGATTTAAACTTTAAAAGCCTTGCCCTCATAATTTGCAAGTTAATTTATTTATAAAGGCTATTTTAATTATTGTGATCAATTTGCGCTGTCAATCCCGGCGCATGCGCGCTTCATTTGCAGTCTGGACGCTGAGGATCCTGCAGCTCTGACTGGAGCGCTGAGAGGGAGAACGGGGTTGGGATGGGGGAGGCGCCTCACGGCAGCAGCTGCTGCTGCAGGACAAGAGTAGGAACGACACATGCTTTCACGTAAGAGTCTCCAAAAGCCATCAGTGACACCGTAAAAAGTCGCCAGATTTGTCGCTAGTCGCTTTTTTAAAAAAATAGTCACTGGAGGGGTCTGAAAAGTCGCTAAATATAGCAACAAAGTCGCTGAGTTAGCAACACTGCGCACCTGCAGCGCTGGCTCGCTCCGCTGTAATTTTTTTTTCTTCCCCCGTTTCAGTCAAGTGGCAGTGATGACGACGGCGGCGGATGACGCATTAATCGGGCGACACAACTAATCGCTGATGAAATTCGTTGCCAACGCTTTTAAAAGTAGATTTTTATTGATTTTATCGATTCGTAGTTGCAGCCCTAAAAAAGTCCAAGGTCCAAACCTGCTCAAAGAATTTTTTTACCAAGAACAGCCAATTTTCCCAGATTTTTACGTTTTTATAAGACATTTACAATCTTAGATTCAGTGGAATCTGAGCAAAGTGGTCACAGTGTCAACAGATTCTCACTCCCAACTCGTTTAATATTGACACATGGTATATGCATCAAAGTCTATTGATTGCATGCTGGTGAAGATTCTCAGTCATCCAGGTCAAAGTAATTTCAAAAAAGTAAAAAAAAAATCCACTGGACTTTGTTTCCAAGTTTGAAGACATTTCGCTTCCCATCCAGGAAATTTTTTCAGTTAGAAATGTCAAAAATAGCATTGAGGTCGAGATTTTATAGAGTGGACCAAAGCAAAGTCTTGTTTTGACTTGGATAACATGCAAATTGAACTGGACGAACGGGGCCACCCCTAAGGAATGGGCAGTTGTTTAGGTTCTTAATTAGACTGCAATACCTGATACCTGCCTATGTCTCTGAGACATGGACAGGTATCAGGTAAGGGGCAGACTCAATGCTATTTCTGACATTATGAATTTAAAAAGGTTCCTGGATGGGAATCGAAATATCTTCCCACTTGAAAACAGGATCTACTGACTGGAGTAACCCTCCCATCATATATTGAAGCGCATGGTACATGACAGGCTGAAGACATTGTATCACTTGACCTGCAACTTAAATTTCAGCCTATAAAGTTATTGTTAGTACCTTGTATGGTAGCATGCATATTGTTTAGGTTTACGGGTTAGGGTAAGGGTGGGCAAAGCTAGTTACTGAGGGCCGGTGTCCTGCAACTTTTAGTTTCATCCTTGGTCCAACACACCTGAACCATGCAATCACTTCCTCCAGCAGAGACCGGAGGAAGTAGTTGCAGTTCCTGTTTCTGCCTTAACCTTTCACATACCCTGGGCATTGATCAGCGTCATGGGCCTTGGCTAAATGTTATCATTTGATGGCTTGGGAGTGAGACTGTGCTGACAAAGCAACTCTGCTGCAAGTCAAGATATCAGAAGAAAATAAAAAGAGCACCAAGATTACTGGGTGCTGTTGTTTGTGAGCTTAATGCTTAATAATCAATGAACAAAATCCCCTTTTTTCCTACATGTTTAGCTGTAAAAAATATTTTTTCTCTGCTTCTGAGCAAATTTGGCATTAGCTGCAGGCTGACTGTTTATCCTGTCTTCATGATGTTTATATCATTTACAAATGTTGTCCATCAAAGCTAAAAAATAACTGCTGGATTTAACTTCGCTCCATTGCACCACATGTTCAGCATTACTTCAAAAATGACTTTTAGAGACAAACCTGTTATTAAGGAAGAAATAGCGATTTGCTTTAAAGAATGCTTTAAAAACTACACTACATTAATAATTAAAAACCATCCATCCACTCATCTACCATATGTCTATCGGGATCATAGGGGGCTGATGCCCATTTCCAGCAGCCTTTGGGTAAGAGACAGAGCAAACCCTGGACATGTCGCCAGTCCATCACAGGTCAACACAGATACATAAGCATGCAAACGGACTAACAGCTAAGACTAAAAGCCCTTAATTTTAAATCTTTGCATGGCCAACACAATGTCTCACTGTTATTGAAAGGCTTATAGATCTTTATTAAATAAATAGAGGCTACACAGACAGAAAGTTAATTTCTACAGGAGTCAATTTTCAGATTTTTCTCTCCTTCTCCCCTATTCAGTTGTACAGTACTCAGTTTCAAATTTGTTTAATCTACATTCAATTTCAAATGATTTTTCTGAGTTAGCAAATTGTAGACTAATAAAGTGATGCAGTGAAAGTTAAGATAGAAAACTCTGGATGGATCAATATATACAGTGTTACACCAATCACCTTCGATATTATCCTCCTTTCCTGTACAAGAAGACTGGGCTCCAAAGCACAGCCTTAAGACGGCGCAAGAATCAACTGCATGGTGTGGCAACATGGGTCCAAGCGCCCCTGTTATATCCAGCAGCAACCTCCACCAGCGTCTCTACAGCATGTCATCGCTTTCTCTCTCTTGCCCATTACAGCTCATCTACACTCCAGATGGTGGTTCACTTCCTGTTCCTGGGGCCTGCTGCTTTGGGACCTGATCTCATTGGCCAGCCCACCTGCCTCCGCACTTCTCTCCGAAATGATTGGCAGGTGACTTTTCCGAACAGACACCTTGCTCCTGCCAACTCTCTGTTGCTGAGTGACAGCGCTCAGTGTTGCATTTCCTGCTGATGAATCTGGCCATGACATCATTAGTTTCTGTGGATCAAACAGCTGTTCTTCTTCCATTATGTTTTGAAAAAAACAACAACCAAACAGATGTCTGATTTAATTTTTAGTATAAATAATAAGGATTAAGCTCTGCATGGTGTGAATAAATGTAAATTATCTACAGCTGTTGTATGTTTGTGTGCCATGGTAATGCATAAGGTTATAAATAACCCTATGCATTACCATGGCAGGGAAGAAGTTTCCATATCCTTACACCTAATTTAAAATGTTTTTACAGATAAAACTCTAAAAGTGTTGCATTAATTTTTCTAACCAGAATTCCTGACTGAGAACTTTGTAAAACTACTTCTGCTGTAGTTACAGATATTAGATAAAGGCTACATTCATATGCTAAAATCTGATTTCTTGACAGAATCAGATATTTTCTGCATGGTCACTTAGACTCCCATCAGTGTATTCTCATTATCAGTTCGTATGAAATCGTACGAAAAGTTGTGCACTGTAATTTCGTACGTTTTAGTAGTTTTTTTCATCGTATTTCGTCGTATTTTTACGTCTTGCCTCGAGACAAGATATCCTTGCGCATGCGCATCTTACGCACCATTCAATAACATAGAATTTAGCATACAATTAACCCTAACCTTAAGATACAAAACAGCAAGCAACCTAGTGAGAGACATGAAGAAGTAATTATTGCACTGTTTTTCCCATTTGTACGTCCGTCCGTGAATCTGCTTTTTTTGTCTGTCTGTTTGCCTGCGCATGCGCACTGATCTGTTTTTTCGAGGAAAAACGTCCAAAATGTACGAAATGCTGTGCATAACTTTTCGTACGATTTCATACGAACTGATAATGAGAATATGTTGGAAGGTTTTACAGCCCGAATGTGACTATCATATACAGAAGGACAGCAGAGCAATATTTACAAAGTAATAACGTATGAAGAAATCTCTGTGGTGTAAGAAGTTGTTGACAGTATTATGATCACATCATAACAAGAGCAACAAAAGGTTAACAAGAGTATCCTGTATAAATGAGCCTGGATGATAAAGTGAGAATTGGAAGAAATGTTACTTGGCCGTTCAGACTGCAGATGCTTTAAAAACTATCAGATATGTATGATTTAGTACCATATATAGCGGTGGCACCAGTCAGATTTTTGGTGGGTGAACAGATCAGAATTGGGCCTTTCTGACTGCAATAAAAACAAATTGCATGAGGGCATAAAAAACATATGTGGATCGCATTTGCCTACAGTGTCTCAATCAGCTTTGTTCATTTCTAGAGGTATTAGGTGACGTTTTTCCGTTATTATTAAAAGCAAACAACGCATTCTGTAAATGGAAACTTGAAAAAATTGCAGTTCAGAAATTAAACTTTGAAAAACGTTTTAATCATTAAAGGTTTTGAGAGTATGTTATATCCATATATTAATTACTGTAATGTTTCTTGGGCTAGCACCCACCCAACTAAACTTGAATCTGTTTTTCGACTTCAGAAGCGAGCTTTAAGACTAATATTTTGTGTAAATCGTAGACAACCCTCCAAACCGCTGTTTGCTCAGCCAAGTATTCTTAGTGATTATCAAGTGAATCAACTTCAAATAGCTTTATTCGTTTATAGCTCTATAAAAAAGTTACTTCCCCAGCACTTTTGTAATATTTTTTACTTTTAATAATGAATTTCACCAGTATCCAACTCGTAGTAGTTGTCTTATCAGGCCTCCTTACTGTCGTACAACTCAAACACAGTTTAGTGTATTAAACAGAGGATCAAGGATATGGAACAGCCTTCCCACATCACTGACAGATCTTTCTAAAGAACAATTTAAACAGAGAGTAAAATTGCTGCTACTAAGTTGTCTGAACTTTCCATATGGATTTGTGGTCTAAATGATATATTAAATTGTTTTATACAAAGAAATTCTGTTTTTTTTGTTTTTTTTACACAATATCATATAGATGTCTGAAATGGTGAAATATATTTGTTTTTATGAAAAAGGCCACCCATTAAAGGAATATTACACCCAAAACATGATTAGCCTTCATTTTCTACTCACCCCCATGCTGAACAACACTCTGGAGTACTTTTTTGATATCTCAAATGCATCTGGAGATCTGGGAGTCTTCTTGCTGTCAGATCTCCAGATGCATTT
>NW_015150830.1:385921-407781 GCF_000732505.1 Cyprinodon variegatus
AAATGCATCTGGAGATCTGACAGCAAGAAGACTCCCAGATCTCCAGATGCATTTGAGATATCAAAAAAGTACTCCAGAGTGTTGTTCAGCATGGGGGTGAGTAGAAAATGAAGGCTAATCATGTTTTGGGTGTACTATTCCTTTAAGCCCCTTGAGGGTTTTTTCGGCAGTTGTCCATCACATTTTCTTTTTTTAGTGAAACATTATTCTATTTTTATGTTTTTGTTGTGAAAATAAAATAAATAAATACAAAAATAAAAAAAAGTAATTTTGCTGTTTCCTAAGATTTTATGTTTTCATCTTTTTCACATTGCATCTTACCAACCACACCTTCCTCACTCCTGGGGGAGTGTTGGCCTCTGAGAGGGGTCCAAGTACCCGGTACGATCCCCACAATCTCCACTCTGGGCTCCTGAGCAAGACCCCTAACCCCACACTGCTCCCCGGGCGCCACACAATGGCAGCCCTCTGCTCCCCAAGAGGATGGGTCAAAATGCAAAGTGAATTTCCACATTTTTAGACAATAAATAGATTTAAACACTTCTGGGGTTGGGCTTCCTTTTGGAGGGAGAAGACGCCTTTCTATTGTTTAGCAAAAGCATTTTTATTTGTCAGTGAGCTCGTCAAATGTGAGTTTTTATTGGCCTTAAAGCCGAGAGAATGTGATCTATGAGAGGCAATTTGAAAATAATGTAACGTAAAATTCAACCCCCCCCCAAAAAATCGAAATTTTAAAGAAATAACATTTGATTTGATTTATACAACAAATGTATAAAAAAATATTGAATCTGAGAAAACAGTTAGGTTACTCTCAAAACCTTCTTCTGGTTAACCCTTTAAGTCACTTAGTGAAATATTAAGAAAATCAAGAAAAGTTATTGGAGGACAGGAAAATACTTTATTACTTTTCTAAATTTTTAAAACGTATATTTTGATGGCAAAGGTCAGCGTTATAAACAGAAACAGCCACTTGCCTTTATATGTTTAAAATAACAAAAACAAAAGTGCTTTGATGAGAAATTCATAAAATAAGTGAAAGAAACCCATTTTATCAAAACTAAACTTAGAGCATTAATGCTCATACAGGCACTTACATTTTTTACTTTTTGTCTTAGCTTGTCAAATTTTTAACTTGTTAATTTTTTTTCAGATAAATTTTACAGTATTTAAGATATTATCGAAGGGCTCATCTAATTTGTCAATGCAAAAGTAAAATGTTTTGCCATGTAGTAATATCTTTGCTGAATACCTGGTCATAAATCTTGTGCTCCATTTGTAAGAGGTATGCAAGTAAAAACGGTAACTTGTGCTGAAGTTAGCATTTCATTTGAATTTTTTAAAAGAATAACGGGACAAAATTGACTCCATATTCTTCACTATGCTTATATATTTTACTAATGTCTGAGGGCAGAAAAAAAACGGCTGGATTCATTTGGAGGTAAATTACATGCAGAGTTCCTGTTCACTGCCTAGAGGACTTCTGAGGCCAGTTAATTACCTGAATTTAGATTAAAGGGGAATAAATGCAAATAAACACCACACTTTACAGTTTTCTAAGTGTACCTTACGTTTTCCACTTAAAAATCATCAACAGCTTTGTTTTCATCCACCAAACAAACTTAAGCGGGGCATACATTGTATAATATTTTCAATTTTTGCACGCAACTAGAGCTCACACTGTACGACAAACTGCTGGGTTTCGTCGTACAGTGTGAGTTCGATGTACGTTCTTACGCCTTGCGGCCTGACGCTCTGCTGCGATCTACCTGCTCACACTATATGTCTAAAAACCCAGTCGGAAGGAGCTACTCGGACTTGTCTATCTGGAACCCAATCGAGTTGAAGAGGAATATAAGGCTCACCACAGAGAAAAGCGCTGCCTTGTCAATTTGTGCAATTTCGTGTCCCGAAAGCCCTAAAAAGAAAAGGCGACAAGATATTTGGACAAAAACATGGCTGAGCAAACACGGCTACTATGGTCTGTCAATTTTTACAAAAAGAACTCCATTTCACTCTCACCTCCGCCATACTTTTTTGTTTTCATCTGAGAGGAAGAAGAAGAAGAATCACCCTTGCTTGCTCATGCCCACTGAGCAATATACCCACGAAGGCCGACTGAATTTCAAACGTGTTTGATTTTCTCCCGACCTCACGATTCCTGATCGGGAGGTGGTCGTGAGCAGCTGATCGCCCCTCGTTACCCCCTGTACACTACATGACGCACATTCAAGCAGAAAGTTGGCCCGAATTAAAAATTCTTGCACGACTTGAGAATTTGCCTGAAAAGGGAAAAAAAGAAATCATGCAGTGTAAGCCCGGCTTTAGGAGAATCTCTAATGAGAGAAAAATTCCTGACATTCACTATATATATATATATATATATATATATATATATATATATATATATATATATATGAATGAAACATTAGTTCTGCTCTTATCAGTAGTGTAAAAGGATACTAACAAAAGTTATTACATTTGAGTAAATGTCTTTAATGGGCAAAATATGTTACTTTTATGTTTGATATGATTAAAAGCTGAAGAAATAATGAGCTCTATCATCATCTTTCAGCACCCTTATGTTATTTACAGCATTTCCTAACAAAACAAACACAGTGTCATAAATTTCTTCAGCGCTGATTTTTACCCTGACATTTATTACAGGATACAGATGCCTTTCTTTTCTCTAGTCAGTGTTAGTCTATAAAGCCCAGAGCTTAATAACATGCACCGGTTTGTTCTTTCCCCTGAAGGAGAGGAATAAGGGAAAGCCAGTTGTGCTGACAGCATCGTCTGATGAGGCCAAGTGACAGGGAGAGTTCACAGGCCGCAACAGCGTGGTTTTCAAGTCTTGGCCAGATGGTTGTTTTCAGTTGTGTATATATGAGTGAGTGTATGTGTGTGGATGAGGAATCTTTGTAAGAAGGGACAGCAAACATCAGTCTCTGCATATCTCAGAGGAGCGGTCTACACAGGTAGCTAATGGATGCGCAGGCTCAGATACCTGCAGGCATCCTCGGGCAATTCACTGGCACGGCACCAGCAGGAATCAAGCCTGTCATCATCCCGGCCACAGGCAGAGCTGGTCATAAGGAGACTGTTTAGGTTTTTTTTTGTTTTTTTTTTTTTGGTGGCTTTTTTTTAAAGGCTGGAAAGAGGCCTTGGATTATTCTTAAAAGACGACAGATAATAAATAAATAAGAATGTCTCTCTTTTCCTCTCACCCATTATTGACTGCACACTGACCCGGCAACATCCCCGAAAAACACAAATGATTCCAATATGCAGGGCCAGCCTGGAGCAATGCTGTCTGCTTTGCAAACCAACCGAAGCCACTCCCGTGCCTCTAATTATGAGCCCATTTTGACAAGAGAAGATTTTGTTTTATGATGTTGTCACCTCATTGCGAGAAGCCTGTGACCACAAGACATTTAAATTGTTATGGCGCTGCCGTATTTATTTATTAAACTATTTATTTTCAGATATGATTATAAAGTATGCTTTCTTTTTTCTGCTGAGATTAGCCATCTGGCTGTGGGATGCAGGGAGGGAATCTCTGCTTGTTAGTGACTGGCTTTCACAGCTCTCCCTCTGCTGCGCTCGGAGCGCGCTGAGTGACACCGCTGCCCACTCACACAGACAAAAATACCCCGCTAACTGGATGGTGCATGTGAGACATTCACCACAGGGTACAGCTCGGTGTGTCCAACAGCAATGCATTCTGTGGGAGACAGGGGAAGGAAAAGCCAGGATGGTTGGTGTGATTTATTTTTTTTTCCCTCTCTTTCTATGCTTACATGTATTGTCAGTTGGGCTGCAGAGGGAGAATTACCTTACACGTGGAGCAGAGTCGGCTGATGGTTTTTGTGAGTTACATTTAACCCACATGTAAAACACAGAGACACCTCTCCCTCAGAGGTCTGTGTGGGAAAGTTTTGAACATGTGTAAACACGGTGCTGAGAGCCATCATCAGGGAGCACATGTGGGAGAGGTGGGCTGAAATATGGGGCACAAATAGGACTTTGTCAGCTCTGCCCTCTAAACTCTTCGAATCCTCTAACTGAACTCGACACAGCTTGTCTTCTGGGGCTTCCTCTTTGGCCTGGACTCTGTTTGTCTTCTCCCTCATGTTATAGTCATCAGTTTGTTTCATCGTCCTTCTGCTCTGCTAAAGCAAGCAGACACCTAATAAGGCTTTCATTGTAAGGGACACGGCTGTACCTCTAACAACAAAAAAAAAAATTGTCTTTGAACTTAAAAGTGTGAAACTGCGCTGTGAGGTGTAAAAATCTCAACAAAACACTGTGTGAGCCAACTTAATGCCACTGTGAGAAACCATTTGGCCGATTTAGTCTCAGGTTGGCACTTGTTTTGCAGCTTTCCTCGCAACTTGTACATGAAAATTCATGGATAGCATTATTAACACCAAATTATCAGCTAATGCTTTGACCTGCCTGCTCTACATGTGACCTGCCCTGGGATTGTTCTCTTTAACTGCCGACCTTAGGGAACGGATTTCTGCCTCACCTAAAGCTGGGCATACACTGTGCGATATTTTCAATTGTTGCACGCAGCCACAGTTCACATTGTATGACGAAACAGCAGGGTTTAAAAGATCACAGTTCACGATGTATGTTCTCACACTGTGTGGTCCGACGCTCTGATGCAATCTACCTGCTTACACTGTACATCTAAAAACCAAGTTGTACTCAGCTTCGCAGCGAGATGGTGCTACTCAGACTCGTTTTTCCCGAAAGCCAAACAAGTAGAAGAGGAAAATTAAGCTCACTAGTGTGAAACGTGCTGAAAGCCCTAAAGAGAAAAGGTAATGACGTATTTGGACAAAGACATGGCTGAGAAAACGTGGCCAATATGACCTTTCATTTTTACAGAAAGAACTTCACTCGCAACCCCCACCATTCTCCTGTGTTTTCGTCTGTTAAGAGGAAGAAGAAGAATCCTTTTTTGCACATGCGCACTGAGCAAACATGTTTGATTTTCTCCCAACTGTCCAATTCCTGATCGGGAGGTGGCAGTGAGGGGCTTATGGCACCTCGTTCCCCCCTGTACACTACACCACCGGGCCGCGGACCGGTCATTTGGTACTGGGCCGCAGAGAAAAAAGTATATATATAATTTATCAACGATCAGAGTCTGAGTGATGTTTTATTTTGAAAAAATAAAAAAGAAATTGCGATATTCTCTCCCAATTACATCAGTCGGTGCATCTGTGCGTCTTGACACAGGTTATTTCAGTTCAAGACTCATCCTATCTATAACATTCTATCTTTGTGAAGCGGGATTTTCTGCGGTTACAGCAACCAAAACAAAGCTACGGAGCAGACTGGACATCAGGAGCAAACTTTGTGTGTCATTGTCTCCGATTACGTCTAGATGGGACCGGTTTGTTGTTTTATTTTTATGCTGTTTGTATTTGATTTTATGCCAGTCGTATAATTTTACTTGATCGCATTCTCCCCCCCGGCCGGTCCGTGAAAATATTGACATATAGTGGTCCGTGGTGCAAAAAAGGTAGGGGACTACTGCACTACACGATTCACGACGCAACATCAGGCTGAAAGTCGGCCCGATTGAAAAATTCTCACACAACTGGAAAATCAACCCAAAAAGGGAAAAAAATCATACAGTGTACGTCTGGCTTAAATCCCAGTCCCAGCTCTATGTTAAACAGGAAAACAACTTTATCAACAGGGGGCACCATGTTGTAAATCCTACCTTACAAAACAGGGAAGCAAGGAGATGCTTTTGAAGGCAACTCTGTGTTTATGCTCATGCAGACACACATTGAAATGCACCCAGCCCCCACCCTAACCCAACACACAAAGCCAGACAACACATTTGGTGCCTGCTAAGAGTTAAAAACAAGTCACCTCTCTGACATTTATGCAGGGCTGCTGCCTCTTTTCAAACGCGCTGTGGGATATGACAATACCCGCGGCGGGAGAGATATTGAAAAGACTTCTTTGGAGACAGGAAGCCTTCAGTAGCACACTGCACCTGGACTGCCTGAACTACTAGCACAAAAAAGACCTACTTGATTGAGTGAATGTTGCAGCACAATGAGCACAATATAAAATAAATGGACTGCTGAAACGACGCCAACTGATGTCACCCGGCAGTGAACTGGACCCCCGCCATGGACAGCATTGTTTGGAGTTCTTCTTCTGTCTGTTGTAATTCACTTAAAACACACCTCAATTATGCTTCAATTTCCTCATCTGTGGATCAACATCTGCCAATTCTGGGACCTGCCTCAAACCCTCCTCCGGCAGAAGAGATACAGTGTGTGAATATTCTCCCATTCTCGCTGTTATGATGGCTTACCTATGCAATTTTTCAAAACACACTTCACATATACTACTGGTGCCATCAAAGACCCCAGCGGAACATTAGCATAGAGGAGTGTTTATACTCTACATTGATAGTCCATTTACTCTGACAAACATCAAAGAGCAGAAAACCAGCTTTGTTGAATGTCATTTACTTTGGCAGGAGATGTTTTGGTGAAACAAAGTGAATGAGGTTATCTACAGGCCTCATCTGCACCAAGAGGTCATTGCATAGATAGAGGGTTTGGAGCATCAAATCAGTTTAAGCAAATAAGTCCAAAGGATGAAGTTAAGTGTATTTTTCCTCCCTTTACAGATTTCTCTCTTTTTTTTTATTCTCTTAATCTTACTTTTAAATTTTAGACAGAAATACATAAATACAATAGCAGCCTTCAGGTCATATTTTTAATTATTGAGTGAAAAGAAGTTCTACAAAGATCTTAAAAAGAAATACATAGTAGAACAGCATCAATGACTGATTTCCATTCAGTTCAGTTAATTTACATAATGCTAACTCACAGCCCCTGTCATCTCAAGGCACATTAATTCAGTATGATCATCTGAGCAGATTGGTTTAAAGTAGTGTTGCAGCGATACCGATACCAGTATCAGACGGGACCCCAATACTGCCCTAAAATGGTGGTATTGGTATCGGCGAGTACCAGCAAATAGGGCACCGATACCATTTTGAGAGCCATAAGTTTATTCAACTATTGTCACCCACTCCTGATAGGCAATAAAAAGTTCTACTGGATTCACTTTGTATTAGATATTTTCCTGCCTCACAAAGGAAGGCAGCAGCTTGACAAAGCCATGATGGCAATTATTTTACATTATTATGGTATCGGTATCGGCCGATACTGCACAGCCAGGTATCGGGTATCGGTATCGGTGCCAAAAAATGGCATCGGCGCAACACTAGTTAAAAGTTTGGAGATGGAGAGCCATCTGATTGCGTCGTCGTTAACTTTGCAGGATTCGCTTCTCCAAGATGAGCATGTGTCGACAGTAGTTGTTAACTTGCATGGTGCCGTTGGCTCGAAACCAATCTCTCAGAATGCAGCAACAGTGAAGAGGCCTTCTACCAAGGCCGACTGGGGGCAGAAGATGGATGCAGACACAGGAAAGGCACATAGAAGAACTGATCCATAACTACCTTCTATGTTAAAAAAGGTAACAGTTAACTAGCTCCATAGGTTACTCTCTCTAGGAAAGTCCCAGTTTACCAGATGAGCACTGAGCCAAATGAATGAAAGAGAGCACATCCAGTTTAGTGCGATTTATGTTTGACACACCATCAAGGTCCCCACCGCTAAATTAAGTAATGTTTTTGGCTTACATATCCCCTCCCTGCTGCGTCCATGTGGACAGAATATCCGTACCTTTTCTAAATATGATAATATTAATAATTGAACTTTATTAATCTCACCATGAACATTTCCCCCATTTCCTTAGGGAGCAGTGTGCTGCCATTGTGCGGCCCTCCGGGAGCAGTGTGGGGTTAAGGGTCTTGCTATGTGGGGATCGAACCAGGTACTTCTCAGAGCACAAGTACACTGCTCTGACCACTGGACCACTCCCCGTATGTGTGTTACCTTTGCAAGCAAGCAACAGCTCATACAGGTAAGGGTTCACAAATGTACACATATAGAGCCATCCTGTAATTTAACCCATAAATATCACCACTATCAACAGATTGTGAAAAAGATTCCTGGAAAGAAATGGCTGTTGTTCTTGGACAGCACAAAGAGGTTTTTAACGAGGCTTTGTTTTGTAGTTCCTTGTGTAGTTCACTGTTGACAGCATGTGGTTTGTCCTCTACATGCCTCCTGCATGGATTTTCTGTACATGCATCTGGCATAACTCAACATTGAGTCACAGTAAAAGCTAAACCTAGTGCTTATAGGTGAGAAATAGGACTGATCACTGAAAAAAGCCCCAGCTCTATCAAATTATTTTCCAATGTCAAAAGTACTGACTAAAAGCAAAACAAAAAAAAGTACAATATTGATAATCTTTATCGGTAGATGTTTTATGGACTGTCAAAAAGAACATTTTGGAGATTCCGATCTGGTTATCAAGAGGATGTTCTTTTTTACGTCAGTGATAGCCTTACAATGTGGCGGTGGTAGTGTCAGCCTGAGACATAAGCATAGCATAAAAGTCATTACTTAAAAAACAAGTATTTAACAACAACCTTACAACAAAAAGTTGGAGTCCTCCCCACCACTGATAAAGTAGCTTCTGCAAACATAATCTTTAGCAGACTCCTCATCATCACACTAAGTTTCAGCACTTGTTTCTAATTTTGTCATGAACCAAAGCCTTTGGCAGTTCATAATAATCCTTTTTTTGTTGTTAGAATAATGGGAGCAATCATTAACGGCATAAAACAAACATATTTTCACATGGAAAATCAGCCACTTTCATTTTCTTCCCTCAATCTACTGTGTGACATCAGATGAACGAAATTAAGATTGATAATTTTTTACCAGAAAATAAAAAAAGAAAATTCTTATCAATTTTGTGACCGTTGTAGAGCAGAATAAATCAGGAAGTTCAGGAATAAATCAGACTGAGATGCAGTAGTGTGATTTTAAACAGCGCATTCATATTCTAAATATTTCACCGGAGTTAAGACTAGTGTTGGTGTCCATAAAAAAGTTGGTTTGAAGATTTGGTTTCTGTTAATAATTTAACTTCTTGTTAGAAAAATGTATTTGTATATGTATGTATATGTGTACAACAGAGTATTAGGGTCAGAAGAAAGTTTTTAGTTTTTCTAATGAGAATAAAGTCATAACATTACGAGAAAATAGTCATAAAATTACGAGAATAAAGTCGTAAAATTACAAGAATAAAGTTTTAAAATTATGAGAATAGTCGTAAGATTACAAAAATAAAATCGTAACATTACGAGAATAAAGTGAAACCATTATGATAAACATTAAAGTAATAAAATTACGAGAATAAACTCGTAAAATCATAACAATAAAGTCACAAAATTACGAGAATAAAGTCACAACACGAACGGTCATAAATTTACGAAGATACCGTCTTCCCTAAGATGAGCAATGTCGAGCATCATGTGAAGTTATACTTTGGTTTTGGTTTCACAAATAAGGAAATCTTTAAGCACACCAGCATCAAACTGGGCAGCAGGTCAAAGTGGACTCAAGCTGCTCTTTGGTGACGCTGGTCGACCGTCACATGCTTGTCGGAGCTCAAAGCTTTCTTTCTGAAACGACTATTACAACTTTATTCTCTTAATATTGCGACTTTATTCTCAAAATAAAGAAAATTAAAAGAAATCTCTAGCCTGGCCCTAATCCTCCCTCGTAACATCTGTTAACTTTACTTTTAACATTTGATTTAATGATCCAAAATATGATCCAAATACAAAAGGAATGCCAAGAAAGCAGAAATAGAAGAAATCCCTGAGAGTCCAAAAACATGTCCAGGATATAATGCAGATACAAACAGGCTTAACATATCAGGATTATGTTTTTCTCAGAAAGCCTTTCTCTATTCTTAACAAATGCCATATTGTAAAGCTGACTAACAGCATGCTTCTCTGCCAACATTGACTCACATATGCCAATCGCATACTAACATGCTAATCCTTACGCAGCTGCTAATCACTGCAGCCCCATTCTCAGCACTTTGCAGTGCTCTAGCCAGGTTGGTTGATTTGATGAGCACCAAATAGAGTAGAGCTGGGCTTCCTGTGTTGCCTCTCCATTTGGTTCCCATTTAACCTGTCTCGCAGCCAATAAAAGACCTAGTCAATTACGACAAACGTGGAACTTCATATGCAGGAAATAGGCCAATTACATTAAACCCTGCAAGCTCTTGAAGCCAGCGAGCGAGGGGTTAAAGGGGGAAAAAAAGAAAAAGAAGTATGTAAAGATGGTGTGAGTCAAGCAGGATGGCAGCAGTTTTGGGTTTCAATCTGCCAGTTAATCTTCAAACAGCAAGCTGGCAGTGTGCTGGTCACTGATAAAGGCCCTGGTCTGTCATCACACAGCCTCACCTCGAGTCACTCAGCCCTCCTGTCAGGATGTCATCTGGAATCTGCGAAACAGCTAAGGGCAAGGAGAGAAATGCTGCAGAGAGACAGCGGGTGGAGGGTGAAGATCTGCTTTTTTTTTTTCTCGCTTCTCCGTGCATCTGTCTCCTCAGCTTCCCCCGTCTGTGTACCATATCATTTGTGTGTGCTTGACCATCTACGTCAAAACATGATGTTATTGTGGCTGCATACACACTTACACAACCCATGTCCCAGACCTTTAGCTCCCCTTTCTCTCCCCTACATCCCTGCATGCATGCAGCCCTCATGTACATACACAAAACACCCGTTTTGGTGTTAAAAGCAAATGCTGATTGTGTGATCAGGGGTAATTGTGTGAAGAGAGGCCGTAAAATTGAAAGAGGGTGTATTAGTGTTTTGTGGTTGTGTTTTATGGGAAGGTGAGCTTTTCCGTCTGGGGATGTCTGTGCTGAAAGGTGAGGAGGGGAGGTATCAAAGAGCTGACTTTGTTGTTTAAAGACAGTCCCCTCGAGGTAGACTGCTGCTGAAAGACAATGTTTACTGCCTGCTGATTGACACTGTAAAGGCACCCATATGGCACTGAAGAACTAATTGGTTACGGAAGAAAGAGTCACTCGTCTTCATGTCTGGCAAACTTTATCATTATTTTTGACATAAAATGATTTAAGTTTTGCATTTCCTGTTTTGAGAACAGTATAGTTGATTTAAAACCTAAACAGCTGGTGCATTTCAGTGTAGTAACACATCCAGAAGGGCTAATTTATCTCAAGTGTTTATGTAATAGTGCTGGGAAAGAGATTTCTTTTGCTTTTACTTTTCATAACATTGAGGAGTTGAAGAAACAAGTTTTATCATCAGACAAATATAATAAAAATAAGTAAATATAGTTTTTTTATCATTATTATTGTTCTTTTATTGGCTTAGGAAAAAAAAAACTTTCCAAACAAAACTGGCTTTATGGCAAAACTTAAATTAATAACATGCATCCATCCATTCATCCATCCATCCATCCTTGTCCAGGTTTTGTCCTTTTAGATCTTGCATGAATCAAATGATACCTTCATATTCTGCTGATATTGCTTTTTTTTGTGCGTGTTCTTTTGTGACCTGGACGATTTTTTTCACTCTTACATTAACTTTGGTCAGCCACTTACATGGTAGTTTGACAGTGTTCTGTGTTGTGTTTATGTGTTAATTTGATGTAGTACTGAGATACTTATGATGAGTTGATTACAATTTGCTTTTATTTATTTATTCATTATTTTGCATTTCTTTCCTACTGTGTACTGTCAGGTACTTTTTACTTAAGTAATTTCTTTACCATACAGGATTGGTCAGTAAACAGGTTCAGTGGGGATAGAAACCAAAAAGACCCTGTAGATTACAGTTACTAGTTTAGAGACTTGATTACACTTTCTAATTGGGTTGGTTGCAGGACCTGTTATTAATTAATTGCAGTTAATCGTATTCTTATCGAAAACCATTTTTTTTTTTTTACAAAATTAAGATTAAAGACCACCTTTTTGCTCCTAAATTATTGAGTAAACATAATGTGGTCTGATGTTCTACAGTAGCTCTTAGAATTGCTCCTCTTATGTTCACCCTGTTTTGTATTCAGCTGGGATAAATCTCTTATCCTTGCTTTGTGAAAATCATCTATACAAGGACTGGTTTTGTGTGTTTTGTTTAAGTGTTGTTGTTTTTTTTTTAAATCACACTTTATATACAGCTTTACTCTTGTAAAAAGAGGCATTTTTTTTCTACACTGTCTTGCAAAAGAACTTATACACCTTGAACTATTTCATGCTGCCAAATTTCAGCAGCTTCAGTGCTTTTAATGTTGAAGAACTGATTGTCAAGTCAGATGTAGGTTGTTTTTTATTTTTACTAATAATTGCTCAAAAGTGTGCAATGAATTTGTTTTCATATCCATTTCCTTGATACCCCCAAAAATGTTGTATAATCATCTGTTGTCAACTAAACCGCTTTAAATGACTACGATAACTCTGGAGAGGTAGAGTTTTTTAAACAAACTTATGTAGGGTGAGATGTTGATGAAAGGAGTATTAATCATGGAATCACCAGAGTAACAAGAAGAAAACTATCTTTGAAAGAAAGGCAAAATAACTCCTGCCTGCTGTTTGTCAGAAGCTGTGTGGGACACAGCAAATCGGTGAATGTTGTTCTGGTCACATGAGACCCAAATGCTAAACTTTTGCCTTATATGCAAAATTATATGTCAGTAATCAGCATCTAACTAAGACTCTCTACACCATTTGAACTGTAAGACAGATGGCGGTGGTAGCATTATACTGAGGGAACATAAAAGCTCAGCAAAGGTAATAGGAAGATAGGTGGAGTGAAATACAGGACGATCATGAAGGAAAAACAAGCTTTATTTCAGATAATATAGTAAAATTATTACTCACACACATGCCAACTGAAAAAATATTTTAATGTCCTATATAGTTTTGTTAAATGTGTTATTTAAGAGGTAAGACGTATCACTGTCTCCTTTCTGAAGTCATTAAATAGATTCATTTCTAGAAATATAAACATACATATATACATTTGCATGTGCCCACACACATTTTCATTTAAACAGCTAGTACCCATACCCCAAACTAAAACCATTGGAAAAACACAAAAGGGGGGTATACATATTATATTATATCTACTGCAATACCTGGACAGAATATAGAGACCTGAAATTCAGCTGACACCGGTATTAATTGTTTAAAATGTTTATTTAAAGGTAAATTGGTGTTTCAGGGACAGAAACTGACTGGAAACGGAACAACTCAGTGTTGTTTTAAGGAGCAGTGAATTGAAAACCATTAACCCTCCCAGAAGCTCGGAGCTTGTTCTGGTTCTGATGGTTGATCCAAGTGGCTCTACTGTAGTAGTAGTCAGTTAAGGGGTCATATACAGGGAAACCGTCCAAAGGGCAGAGGTTGCCCGAAAGTCTAGATGAGAGGGCAAATTTTGAAATACAGGTGAGAGAATGATTAACAGGAGGAACCCTAACCAGGCATAGATTTCAGAAGAACAGAGATAGGAGGTAGATCTGAGTTCCAAGCTGGGGTCATACAGAATTAATAGAGCAATACAGACAGGTGCAGAGGTAAACAGACTTGTTTGAGAGGTGGGTCAACATCAGGAGGTGTATACAAAGATCACTAGATGATCTACTTACATGAACAACTTTCAATAATCTGGCGGTTGCCCCCCAGGAGAGCCAGGAGTTACTACAGGCAGGGACAGGAATCATTTCACATGCATTCAGCACAATAACAACTTCAAAACATACAGACAGCATCAATGGGATGGTGTAGATTAAAGCATGTTTATATGAATGAATGGCCTAGTCAAAGTGTGTGTAGTTTAAAGACACTCTGATAAAAGTTGAAGTATCAACTTCACCTCTTTACTCAAGTAAAAGTGAAAAACCATGTGCTCCAAAAGCTGCTTAAAGTAAAACAGTATAAAGTAACCTCTAAAAAAGCATCCACTATATGAATCGAAAGCTACATTTTTTGACTATTTCTAAATACTCTTTGAGATAGGGCCAAGGATGAGAGAGGTCTTGTTGGTCTCCGTCTCCCGAAACGCTCTCGCCTGTGTCCGACCTGTCAGACATTTCAACATCTTTTTCTGAATCCCACATCGTAGCATGGCATAGACAATTCACGTTAGCAGTTTGAAGAACACCTGCTTGCTTCTGATGATTTCCTTTAGCTAACCAATGAGTGTTTCTGTTTTATGACTCATCCAATGACACTAGTTTTCACTAGATGTGGATGGAGCCAATGATCTCCAGTGGACGGCGCACATGACGTGAAATACATATTTATAAACATTAAACCAAAGCCAAGAGTAACAAGTAATGTTTTTTTTTTATGTAAGGAATAGAAAGTACAGATACTTGTGTGAAAATGTAATGAGAAGAACTCAGAAGTAGGAAGAAAAATAACTAATGGAGTAAATACCTAAAAAGTGTACTTAAGAACTAACACTTTCGCCATGAAGTCAGTTTTGGTTGGAAGTATTTGTACTTCGCTACTTGACACCTCTGGTTGTCTGTGTATGTATATAAAGATCTCAAGTGCACTTTATACTAACTTGTATCCAGGACTGTTTGCAAGGAGCAGCATTCTCAAAATTAGCTTCCTTCATGCATTTTGCATTCACAAAATACTGCAGAATGTTCCATTTTCATTATCCTTGTAAGCTACCATGTCATATCAGACCCTTAAATCCAGTGATATCTTTGCAGCATATAGACACAGGCATAACAAGGTGAGTCTGTCAACCTTTCATTAGGCTCAGGGTGAGCTGGGTCATTCGCTACTCCTTCACAGCTTAAGACAAGCAGCCCATCTGCCATAGGGTTGATGCTTGGAATGGTAATGCCACAGTCTCATCTTATTCCAGCCTTTCTTGTCTTCTATCTTCCTCTCTTTTCTCTCCATCTGTCACAATCTCTCTATCTCTCAACCTCATCAGGAGGCTTCTGCAGAACAGGGCAGCAGCATTGTGTTAGAGGTGATTATGTGAGATCTGCAGACTCAGACTTGACCTTTTTCATGTGATTCCCGATATTGAAGCCAACACTGCTTTACACACGTCCTCCTATGTTTTCCACTCTGTACATTTCACATTTCTCCTGTTGAATTAAATAAGCACAGAGCACGGACTTGGGAGAACTGATGTGGTAAAACCTTATTACAAAAATTACTCCATGATGTAATTGTGGTTTTTGTGTGCCTCCTGGAATAGATGTGTATAGCTTAAAACCTGTAATTATTAGTAGAAGTTTGTCCATTCAGGTTTAAATGTGCTGTGCATTAAATAACTAATCACAAATTGCAAACTCATGTATTTAGAACCCAGATGGACTTAACATCTGGATAAATGTTGCTTTATCGACGCAGGTTCCTGTAACAAGCTTGCTAAATCATAAATTTAGCTGCAAGTTTATGTTCATGTTTTTTTTTTCATAAATTGCAACCAAGTCTTTCAAATCCAGAGTCATTACCATAATGAGATAGTCTGATCAATTTAGCTGCATTTTAAGTGCAATGTTTTTTGTTTTTTCTTCCTGAGAACCAACACCCAAATCAAATGAAACCAAGTCTTTTGCAATCTACTCCGTTGTCATGTAGAAACAGTAAGCATACCTTTCTCCCTCTCTATGAGCTTTGCTGTCGCAGCAGTTGCTGTCAGTTTGAGCGCAGCCTGGTCCCAAATATAATAGGGTTTTCTTGACTGCCTCCCCAGGGATTGACTGGCAGTGAAGAATTCACCATGCCTCATTTGGAGCAGCGCGGGAACTGGCCTCATAAAACTAGCCGCCCCATGTCTCCAGGCAGGTTTGTGGCATTCCAAAGAAGGTGTTAGTTTCACTGATAAAACTCTCAAGGAAAGACAGCACATAGGTTTACTGTGTCGTCTGCTGTCTCAGACTCTGTTTGCGGAACATGTCACAAGACCAGGAAGGAAACAGAGGTGAGCTGAAGTGCTTTTGCAATGAAATGTTCTTAAATATACAGGTTACCCTAAAGTTCATTAAATACTTTCCTTGTTATAATTCTTATTACAAAAAAGAGAACCAATAACTGTTTGTAACATATTTTTTTCCTTTCAGAAATTAAACCCAGCTGTCATGCTAAATGTGCAGTGAAAAAGCTAATGGTGGGTGTAATATTCTCCTTAGTGGCCATAAAAGGGTTTATTCCAGAAAGAATAATTGAATCCCTTTGTAAACAGATATGGTTAGCTAGTTTCCAACTGGTAAATTTTGATTTATAATTGTAAAAACTGACTTGGATACTTTGATTGTGGCTAAATAGCATAAAGAACAACCACTATTAGACTGGCCTGCTATTATATATATATATATATATATATATATATATATATATATATATATATATATATATATATATATATATATATAGTGCAGGGTCAAAACACTAAACTGAATTTGTTATATCAACTGAGGGAAAAATAAGGTTCTGTAAGGTTGCTATATTACAAACTAAAAGGAGTTAAAAGAACATAATGTAGCATTAAAGGTCCTATGTTATAGTATGGCCAGCCAGACTGACTGTGAGAGGAATATGTAGAGCTCCATTTCAAAGATGACACAGCATAAACTGTTTAGAACCCATCATATAACTATAATATGACAAAAAACATAATATAGCAGCCTGTTGAAAAAAGTGTTTACAATATAAACAGTTATTTCCCATGTCTCCCTTCCGCAGACACCTTTGGTTGCACGTCCCCAAAATCTTAAGTGACTGCAAATGGTGCCACAGGTAGGAGGAGAGAAAGGAGGCCTCTGATTGGTCAATTCTACATGAGTATTACCTGTTTGCCACCTACTGGCAGAAACTCTGGCTGTGGTGCCGTCCACAACGACTGACACATCTCGGACACTATCCCAGACACCGTACAGGACGCTAGTTTGTAGCTCTGTGTGATGTTCTGTTAATTTGTACCCGAAGCCAAAACACACAGCGCCATGGCCAGTCTTTCGGGAACACACACGGGTGAACAGTGTGTCGACTTCAAACAAGCTTGTCAAACTGATACAAAGACACCCACAATCGTAGCTAGTTTGTGACTGTCCCTCTTGCATTGTGGCGTGGAATAACATAGTGCAAACCAGGCTTCAAAATTGGGGATAAATCAAATATATCTGCATCATACCTGCAACGAGCTGCGACACACTGCTTCAGGGGTATACACAACCCTTTAGTCTGGCTGGCTAGACTGCATATTCTGTGCTTTTTTTGATCCTTTTAAAATCACCTATAAGCAAATATAAATAATGCAAATTTGCACATTGTAAAGAAAAAATGTATTTTTTTCCTTCCAACCCCAAAGAAAAACACTTTTCTTCAAAGCAAAGCTGTTTCATTCCATCTAGGTCCCACATGGTGCATGACGTCGCTATATCACACCACTTCTGAAAGCGGAAGAAGTTCTGAGACCTCTGAGGCCAAAAAAATTATTTTTATGATAAAGACATTACATAGTTAAATGTATAAAGACAGACTGACGCTCTGTCATTCATCACAAAAGGTTGTCAGGCAGTAGTCCACTGGATATGTCCTTGCATCACTTCTTATCTTAAAATTTACTGGATCCTTTTTACCCTCCCCAATTCTAACCTTATATTTGGCTCATCTGCTGTTTAGAAATAGATCGATTTTGCTTTTTCATCCCTCAGAAATAAACTCAATCTGTTTATCTGATTGAAGACTGTGGGGAGTAGTACAGAGCTGGTAGGAATTACCACACTGACTAGAAAGGCTTCTATTCAAGGAACAGAGGAGATGCAAAAATGAATGAGGGGCATTTTTTCTTGGATCTCAGACAATAGAACTAATGACAATTTCTCAAAGATACATGAGTCAGGTTACAAGCTGTACTTTGTGCACGATTTTGATATAGGAAAAGCAAATTTGTATGGTATAGGTCATTTAACTTGCCCTCAATGACCCCAATGAGGAGGGAGCGTGCACTGGAAAAAATCTAAATCTAGATAAGTAATTTTTTCTTAAAATAAGTGCATTTGTTCTTGAATTGAGGAGGTTAAAGAGACATTTTTGCCAATGGAAAAAGACAATTTACACTTAAAATAAGGAAACAAAATTGCATTGTCTTATTTTAAGTGCACATTATCTAATTATCTTATTTTAAGAGTAAAAATACTCATTCCATTGGCAAACTATCTTATTTACCTACTTAGAATAAGGATAAATACACTTAATTGAAGAAATGTTTACTTATTTCTAAATCGTTTTTGCAGTGTGAAGATGCATTAGAGAGTTTTAGAATGATACTGCCACCTGTGGCCAAAACACAAAACTGCAGTACTCTTCTGCCCATTCTCATAGTTCATACTTAACAGGTTTTTTTTTAACACGTTTTCACCTCAAGTGGAGCTGCCATTGGAGTCTGTGTTTAGCTGGATGCTGGTTGATTCAGAGTATCAACAAAAGCCATCCTGAATATAGTGCTTCGATAGGTCGAACCTACTAAGCAGAACAGGAACTTCAGACCCGAAGTATTTTCAAGAAAATTGGCTACAGGGGTATAAATGCATCAGTGCTGAACTACTGAAGTGTCAGACTGCTCAGCAAAAGATGTTTTGGCTGAGTAAATAAGCTATTTTAAAGATATTTTTCAGTAAAACCTAAACAAATTCTCTTTAACTTCTTGTAAAAGGAGTTTTGCTTAAAGGTAGCTAATAAGCCTAAATTTAACCTCATTATTTCTTTTTATCTGCTTGATATGATCATCACTATTTGCCGATACCATTTAAACTATTAGTAAAGCTTTGTTTAGAAATGTGTTTGCAAGGCTTTTAAATTTCAAGCGACTCAATTAATGGACACAATGTGTCAGTGTGATACTCATCTGTGTCCCACTTTCACCCAATTTAAACCCACATGTTTAGTCATAGTAGTTTATAGTATAACCCACCTGTACTTTCATAAGCGCCCTTCCTAACCACAGGCCAGTATCTGTGGTATGAGGGGGTTCTTGTTGCTAGACAGCTGCATACCTCAGTCTCTTTGCAGCAGTCAAATGAACTCCAAGGAGCTTGACAAAGAGGCTTAAAGTCTTCCCTAAGTATCTCGCCCCTAGGTCGTCTGCATACCCTGAGCCCAGCTCTGGAAAAAGCCTGAATGCAAGTTTAGCAGCTATGGTTACACCCCGGCAGGCCTTCGCTACTGCGTTCACTTCCATTACCATTTTTCCCCTGGGCTTCTTTTGGTCTTATAACCCAGCAACAGGTTCCTCCGGAGTTCTTGACTTGTTTTATCACCCAGCTAAAAAGCAGACAGAGAAATTGGTGCTATTGAAGAAGATCAGCACAGAGGATCTGCTCATATTTTGCTCTCTCAGATGGGCGGCTTCAGACTGTGGCAGTCATGTGCTTTGACAGATTTGTGTTTTCATCATCTGTTGTTGTTTGTGTTCTTTTTTATTTTACATAAGGGCAGGTTTTCCTTTGTCTAAGTGAAGAAACACACATTGTGTCACCATTTGCTCAGTCAGCCATCAGTGAATCACCACAGTCTGTGATGAAGCACCTGTTATTGATCTGAACAACCCCTGGTTAAAAGGTAAGAAATTAAACAGAAACTTCTCAGCTATAACTGAAGGTTGATCTGGTTGAAAAAGGGAACCTGCAGCTCAATTTAAGGTAGAATGGGATTGTTCGGAAAAAAAAAGGACTTCTATATTATGCATGTGTCTCTTCTACACTGTTTATATTTTGATCACTGTTACACTTTATAAATAAATAAATTCCACTGCTAAGCTGCTCATTCACTGTTGAAAAGTTCTATGTATTGAAATTTTGTTTTGTACACTCTATGCGGGAAACCAAGCCCCCCGCTCAGAGGTTCTGCAACCGTCGTCAAAAAAATCCTGACTACGCGTCGAACGGCCACAAACCCGCGCAGACCCCAAGCGGAACTGTGCAGACAAAAAGCAACTGTGATTGGTCCTTGGTATGCCTTGACAGCTGTCTGTGCAGTCATCCTTCTCGATTCGGGGCCAGTTTTGAAAAACCGAGGAACAACTACGATGGACAACTACGACGAAAGGTTAATCAGTCTTTTTGCCAACTCCATTAACAGAACCTGTTCCTCTTCGATGTCAAGCAACTCTAGATCCATCTCTGTGACCGTGATATCTTGCAGACGCGCCTTTGTTATTTTGGAAGATAAACACTCCCGCCGACGCCGCCGAAGTTCTTGTGAGTTCTTGAATAAGCTCCCCCTTGCGCTTTGGCAGGAAACTGCTGTGCGTCTCTAGAAATTCCAGACCGGCGGTGCAGAAGCATACCAGCAAAACTGGTTCGTGACCAGACCCAAACGACATTTGACATGTGCGGTTGCAGAAGCATAGCCTGCCCTTAAGTCTGTCTTATTCGAAGTTTAAAACTATGACTCGTTGTCGCACAAATTTGCCAATTGCAATTTTCCACTTCCTTGTCGCCTCGGCCATATCTAGACCCACAGCTAGTTCGTGATTGTCCCTCTTGCGTTGTGGCGTGGAATGACATAGCGCACACCACACTTCAATATTGGGCATAAATCAAAAGTATCTGCGATGAGCTCACCGTGACACACTGCTGCGGGAGGATAACCAGCCCTTTACTTGTGCTGCTAAGTAAAAGGGACAGGAAAGACCAGGCAGGGACTCAGATGGAGCAGCAGCAGCAACTACAAGGCAACGAAGCTGCGAGAGGAAAAGAAGTGGCTGCTGCAACAACGCCGTATTGTAAATTATGAACATGTTATTCACATTGAATTATTGGTTAGTGGCTGGGTCCAAAATTTATGTAGGGACATGTCCCTATGGTCCCTATGCAAACCTACACCCATGTCTTAGGGAGCAAAAGCAACATCATTATTATTTTTGAATAGGCTAAGTGGTGCATTTTTCTGTTCCTCTTTCCCTGCCAGATATTTCAGCCATTATAAACATGTAAACTTGATTTTTATTTCATCTTTATTTTAAAGCTTCTATCCAAGTGACTAGAAATTTGTCACAAAAGACATTCCAGTATAATAGAAATAAGTTGGTTCATATGTACTTTAGTATTTAAAATAAAGACGCAAGCACTGTTACATTATTATGTTGATGGTAGTGCATATCTGTTTACTACTGTGAAAGAAATCAAGCTTATATACATATTTCTATTATAATCTTGCAATATACTTAAAGTATCATGAAATAAACATTTGACTTACAGTATCTTCCTTATCTCTGTCTTCACTGCTCCTCTTACTTCTTGGCCTAATGAAGAGGTTGTTTTGACTCAGCTTTTTCCTCCCTATCCTGTTTACCCTTCAGTGAAGAAAATCAACACAATCAAATACTAAAGTAGAAATAACAACAATATGCCATTTCAACATCATGTTTCAAGCAGTTTTATTTGTCCTTTCCACACGTTAATATGAAATTAAATACAATTTGTTTCGAGGGTTCCAGACCAGCTTACTGTCAGACCTCAAAATAGTGAAAATAACTATAAATAAGTTAAATATAAATATTAAATCAAGATGAAATATCTACACAAATAGGTAATAGCTCTATTAACCATACATGTTAAGGGAGTTTTATGGGGCCCCCAGGAACTGCCTAGTTTGGCTTAATGATAAATTCCCCCTGAAACTGTGTACTTAATCTTTTTTTCAAGCAATTGCCTAAGAAGGTTAACCTGACTCCGCCAGATGGATTTGCTCCGCATATCCATCTGGAAACCTTCCGTTGCAGTAATTTTTGGAAGGGGCGAAAATACTGGTTAGCTGATTGGCCTATGTTGGTGATAGATGGGCCAAATAAACCAATCCGATCAACGAAGCATATGACGTACTAACAGAGCGACGACGAAGAGGAGCCAATTGATAGATCAACCTCTTGC
>NW_015150830.1:408053-429012 GCF_000732505.1 Cyprinodon variegatus
CAAAGCCAACGCTGATTGGACGTTCGTTTGGTGAACGGCTCCAAATTTTCTTCAACGGAGAGGCTCCAGACTGATCAGCAAGTGAAATCTTGAAAGCTCGCGAGATCAGGATGGTCTCACGAGGCTATAAGAAGGTAGCATTTGAAAACAACATTATATCCATTTTTGAGAGGCTAAAATCCAGCCTGTCCCCATTCTTCTGAATTGTCTGTCACAGTATGGGAGCAGTTGCACAGTTGTATCTAATAAGGTATCATACAATATTATATGTGTATATATATATATATTATATAGGTGCATGTTCAGAGAGGGCAGTCTTTGTGCGAGCCATACCACCTTTTGTAAATCCCATTTGAGAGTGTGCATGTGGGACGGGAGTTTGTATTTGGTGTCAGCAGCTGGAAGTACTCAATGCTGCTGCTGTGGTGGGAGGGGTGCGACAGAATGAAAGAGGGGAGATGTCTGCACAAGAATGAGAGGCAGAAAGAGGTACCAGCACAGGCCTCCTTCTAACAGGGGCTGAGCTCTTGCAGAGTGAAAGCCCCTATAGAAGGAAAGCAGGGTCATCTAAGGCACAGCAGCCTCGCACACACAAACCCACACTGACGTCGGAGCAGAACACCAGGGCCAGCGTGAGTGCAGTGAGTGCACAGCAGTTCTCTTCAGGAAGCGGGTCTTGTTTAGACTTACAGCTATGTGAAAAGAATAATAAGGTCCAGGACAATGTTGGTACAGACATGCAACACTCCACCATCAGCCTTTTATGTCTGCATGAATCTCCTTCTTCACTCGGACAGGCATTCCCATTGTGTGATATTGTTGATGAAGGAGGATTAGGCATACCTATGTTATGGTCAGCGCTGAAGCTCCCACCTGGCAATGCCAAAACAGTCAGATGAAAGATGCTGTGGTTTTTGAAAGTCACTGCAGGTATTTTTCCATATTTCTTTGGAACTTTACATGCTTTCTTCATTATTTTCACTCCTTGCTGTCTTCCCTCCCTTTTCCCTTCATTTTTTTTTTGTGGAGCGAGGTAATGAAGGGGAACTGAGCTGCTCAGCATTAGCCAAGGCTGTGATTTCCACTGTGATGTGTTAAAAGTTATAGAGCGCAGCTGAACTTGTATACTCATGCATCTGGCAGCATTACAGAGCCTTGCTGCGCCACATGTTCCTATGTTTCAAACTTAACAGCAAAATGAACAGGTGTCTCAAACAAAGTTTCTTTTTATTTTGGAAATATGCCTTTATGTATGTGATCCTGACCTCCTCTTCTTTCACATTAAAACAGGTCAGTCGGGGTTTAGAGTCTCTCTTTTTTTTCCATTTAGTGTGCCGTAATACACACCTTCAGATATGTGGGTGAAATGCAGTCTTGTACTATGTTCTACAACCAGACAAAAAACATTGAACCAACTCCGTGATTTCAGTGGGTCATTCCAGAAGATTCTGTTACCTTTCAACAGGCTGAGCACCCCCCAGGCTAAGACCAGGAAAAGGCCAGAAAAATGAGGGGAAGAAAATACTTTGGAAGACAGAGGAACCAAAGATGAAAGCAAGTTAAAGCTTTTTTTTATTTAAATAAAGAAATAAGGTAGCAGTTTAAGTTCAATAGCCAGCTATTAAGGGGGGAGAAAAGGAGAGGGGAGATCACTAGTCAGAGTACGAAAGTATGAGAGTACTCAACTCAGTGGAAATCCTGCATTTCATACCGTGTTCCAATCAAAGACCATTGACCCGCCAGCCCTGTGACAAATTATCCCAGCAGCTCTACATATGAGTCAATCAGCATGGCGGATAGCTTTCTGATGAGCAATAGGTCTCCTCGTACATCAACGAAATCACCCCCTGATGACTGCATCAGAATGCTGCCTACACTTCACTGTGTGGAGAGCGAGGTGGATCTGGAAATCAGCTCGTACAATGGTACCTGTTGTCCAAAGTGAGCTGTCAGAGCTGATTCTGAGCATCATCATTCTGAAAGTCATGATGTACTAACAGTATTTCTAAAGCCTATACCTTTATACTGTATGTCATACATATTAAACCATTATTTTTACAAATAACATAAATAAATCAGATAGAAATAATAAAAATAAAAGCATAACCACTGTTATTCTTTATAAGGAGGAACAGGATTGGTGGAGAAGTTTTAAAATAAAGTGCATTTCCAATATAACATTAACAGTTGACTACTAAACAATATAAAGCATGTTGACATATTATTACATTTCCTTTTAAAAAAGAATGAGTAAAGGAAGAACATGCATCTAGATAAAAAATATCAATTCATTTTCTACTGACTAAGGTTTTAAAAATGTTTGAACAAAAGATAAAACTCTGTATGAATTAATATAAGCACATTTTCCTTACTCATCCTTAGTGAGGGGTAAATGAGAGATCATTGAAAACCATTCACATGCAAAACAAATGAGAGCAAATGTCTTATATGTAGCAGAGTCACTTAAAAAGTTTCAATATGTAAAGTATATTTTAGTTGCAAAACAAAACAAAAAAAAATAAAAATCAAAAACACATTATTAATTGGAATTTGTGGCAACAGGCAACTTTACATTAGAGAGAACGTGAGGGATTTGCACAAACCGACCAGAAAACCACTTATAATAAAAGAAAGTTCTTAATTTATTTAAAATAAGTGTTCAAAAAATGATACTCTTGGCCCCCCCCCAAAAAAGACTTAAATTCAGGTACTAACATATGAAATCAAGCACAAACTGACCAATTGAACAAGAAATGAGGGAAACTTAAATAGTGGCTGATCAGACCACAAACAAATAAACTTAATTAAACAGAAATACCTGCCAGACACTAAGTACTTTTTTAAATTTAACAAATTAACAAAACTACCCAAAACGATTAACAAAGTTAATCTAAACAAATGATAAAGACATTTCTCTTCCCATTACAACAAATGGTGCGACCCGCTGATTAGCCAGCAACGACCAATTGAGAGGAAAGCTGCAGCTCATTGCAGCCCTCCAGCAGCACATCCAAAGGAAACTGGCAACTCAAAGAAAAAGAAATTAATCAATTGCATTTTGACAAAAATCTAACAACCTGACAAATAAAATTAACTAAATGTGTGCACTGCAAAAAGCTAAGTTAAAGTCAGGTTAATGGAAATATTTGAAATGTGCAACTCATTTTGAAAATTAAAAATATAAAAGTTACCACACAGCTTTAGAGTGTGACAGCAGGCTATCACAGAGAACAAAAATCAGATGTGGCATTCCTCAAGGGTCCATCCTAGGGCCCTAGCTCAAATCTTCATTAAAAACAATTAATTCACCATAAATATGCAGACAAGACACAGCTAAAATATGTCTGTAGTCTATAAATAGCTGAATGCCCAGACCTCTCAGGTCTTCTGGCTCTAATCTACTCTGCATACCCAGAACCAAACACGGAGAAGTGTAGTTTTTATGCTGAAAATGTGGAATTAACTCAGAAAAACTTGTGAAAGTGCTGAAACCATCAGTTGCTTTTAATAAAATTCAAAAACAAATTTTTTTCAAAGTGGCCTTTGCCTGTGTGATGTAAACATCAGTGAGGTTTCAAGTCTAACTTGTATTCCATTGTCTTAATCATTTAATTTTTTCCCCCTAATTGTATTTATCATTTTATCTGTTTTTTTATAATCCTCTAATTTTAATGTGTCACTTTTATGCCATTTCAATGTACATTTTTCCCTCATGTACAACAATTAGAATTACCTGGCCACTGGATTTTGCTATACCGGTATAAATAGACCTGGTTGCCTTTAGGTCTGCTATACGGTATATATATCTATATATCTATATAGATATATAGATATCTATATATCTATATATCTATATATATATATATATATATATATTTTAACATGTTTTTTATTATTTTCTGAGATTCAGATATTTTTAATTTGTGGTTTGCTACCTGTCCCCTGAGCTAAGTCATCAGAGAGAAGGATGAAAGGTGAGGGCCACAGGAGGGGTCAGTTACTCAGTGGTGGTTACCTGTGATGGTTCGATGACCCTTTTACCAATGGCTGAGGATCTGGAAGAAAGGATAGGCCATCTGTGAAGATTAATCTGAAAACATCAGCTTCAGAGATTTTGGTAAACCTGCCTGCATATTTCCTTAAATAGGGTAGAGAGAGAAGGGGAGGACATGCAATAAATGGCCTGGGGCTGGGAATCAAACCCAGGGCAGCTTCAAAGAGTACTTTGGCTGCAACATATGGTGCATTTGCTCTACCACTGAGCCATGTGACACCGACAAGCATACACTTAAAAAAAAATCCAAATCTTGATAAGTCATTTTTTCTTAAAATAAGTGCATTTGTTCTTGAATTGAGGAGGTAAAAGAGACATTTTGCCAATGGAACAAGACAATTTATATTTAAAATAAGAAAACACAATTGCATTGTCTTATTTCAATTGAATGTTATCTAATTATCTTATTTTAAGTGTAAAAATACAAATTCTATTGGCAAACTATCTAATTCACCTACTCAAATTAAGGGTAAATACACTTAATTTAAGACATTTTTACTTATTTCTAGATCGTTTTTCCATTGTACTGCCTTGTTTTAGATCATTTCTTTTTCAGTAAGGTTAGAAAATCTACAAGTGCTTGCTTAACTACCTAGCATAGCTTTCTAGCTTATATTAATAGCTGCAAAATAGTTTAACATTAATGATTCAACAACATCTTATAGCAATGAGATGACCAGCTTATCTTATGAAATGCTTTATTTACCACTTCTGGTAAAGCAGTATGATCACCAACCCACAAAAAAATATTTGTACTGTATAATGAGCCAAGTCAGGGAAGTTGCAAAAATCCACAGACAAATGCTATGACATTTATGAATACAAGTAGTTAGTAAATCCAACATATATTTTAGTGTCCTGCTTTTCATGAATGGACCATTTCACAGAACTAATCATTTGTGGGAATGAATTTAATTTGATTAACTTTATTTTCTCACTTTAATGTCAGCATTCATTGGCTGGCAACAGAACTTCCATGTTCTGTCACTCAGAGGGCATCTGTGATTTCAGGCTAACTTTAGTTGTTGGCTCGGAGTAACTCAAGATTTGCCAAGTCAACCTGCATGACACGCAGAGAAAAATAAAAATTCTACAGAGGAGTTAGTCACCAAGTAAATGTTAAATAGTCTAGTGCCTTTTCAAGTCAGAGAAAATTACCAAAGCACCTTACACTACAGTCAGTCATTCATCCATTCATGAGCACACTCATGGTGGCGAGCTAAATTGTAGCCAAAGCTCAATTCAATCTGAAAAACTCACAGAGAGAGAAGATGCAATTAGAAGAGTTTATTGATACAATAGTTTGAACTTTGGCGCTCAGGCCTCGGCAGGAAACATAAACGCTGATTTATACTTTAATGCAGATAAACTGATGAATGAGAGTATGGAAATTTCCTCGGGCCTGAAACTGGTGGTGGAGTTTAGATAGATGAAGTTTGGTTAATCCATAGAGGCTGGTATACGAGGTGATGCTTGAGTTAGATGACACTGAATGAACGAAGTTACATAAACTGTCCATGAACTTTCCATGAAGAGCAAGCATGAAGCGACTGTGGAGAGAAAAAACTCCCCTTTAGGAAGAAATCTCTGGCAGAACCAGGCTCAACGTGGCGGTCTTCTGCCGGACCGTTTAAAGTGACAGGGAACTCTGTGAAAGTCTGGAGGGAGTACGCACTGGAGGTGAGGTTGAAGTAGCATCGAGGAGGAGTCGGATGAGCTTACTACAATGGTGGAGAAGGGGATGGAGGTGGGTTGTCTGAATCAAAGTCCGACATAGCGACGGATCTTGCGCTTGTTGAAGAGCAGGTCGAGAGATGATTTGGAGTGGCTTTAGAGGAGAGTGCTGGAGGATAATTGGGCATCGAGGAGATGTAGCTTGAAGCGGATTGGCTGCATCGGAGGCGGATCAGCCTCAGACTGAATGAAAGTAATCAGAGTTTCTTCAGTTGAATTTCCGCCTTAGCTTCATATGGAAAGTCTGAAAACTGATCTAAATATTGAGAGATGGGATTTAGTGGAAAAGTTACAAACAGAAGTATTTGTTGCTGTTAAAGTGTTTTGAATAACATACCTAATACCACAAAAACAATGCCTATTGCCTTTTTAAACATAAAGAAACAAAAAATGCAATTAAAGCTCTGGAAATAGCACACTACCTGTGACCAAAGCTCTGCATTATTGTCACTTTTAAGCGTAAAACCAAATATGTAGTTTCATGAACTAAATTAGTCAGCAAACAGTTCTTTCAAAAAAACAATATTAATGAATTGATTCCTTTGACTAAATTCATTTAAAAGAACTGCGATTTTCCTCACTTATATCTTTTTGTCAGCCTTAAAATACATTTATATATCTTGTGCAGTGCGTGTGTCATTATTTTGGCGCTGATGGTTGTCTTGATCGCCCATTTCATTTACCTGTCTGGCTCTGCCCTGTTTCTCATCACTGCTCATCTGATCCACCTGCTCCCGCCTCTATTTAAGGTTCTTGCAGCCAGTTATCAGTGCCAGATTATTCTTGAGCCTTTGGCGTTGAGAGTTCACTAGCATTTCTATAGTGTTCTGATTTCCTGATCTGTTTCCGTAGTTGGACCTTTGAGCCTGCCTGCCCTTCTCTGATCTGTTTGCCTGACCTGTCTTCGGATTCTGATAGGATTCTACTGTGGAATGAAACTTGATCTGACCTTGATTTCGCCTTCTGGATTACCCTGCCTTCCTTTGTCTGCTTGGATCTTATTCTGCCAGCTCTGCCGCCTTCAGAGCTTCAGCATCTGGAACTTTAAGGCCCTGTAAGCTGCGTCTTATCAGCCAAACGGCTGGAATCATCCTCATTCTCTGGGCATGGACAGAACTGTCAAACCAGGTTAGTCATATTCATCCTCCGTCAGATCCTGGTGGTCACTAACCTGTGTTTCTCTCTTGTAGAGCTACCTGTCTTAGACATCCTAGCCGCTACTACACCTTTTAAGTTGTTCTGAGTCATTCAGCATGTGTGAATCAAATTTATGTATGAGCATTTTGAGACTCTTTTAGTTCCATATTCAATGTACTGTTTACATGATATTCTAGTATATTTCTAGGGACGCACAGCAGTTTCCTGCCACACACACACACATATGTATATATCTTTACACATGTGAAGACTGAACCAAGAAAATATAAATATGTTATAATTCCCTCTCCCTCCTTTTCAGATTTTTTTAGTTGAATGAATTTTCCACCTGCCTTAAAGGTCCAGTCATCTATTTAAACAGCTATATTAGTTATGTTCCACAAACCAGATTTCTGTACCGAGCGGATCCTTTCATGGCACACTAATCAGATCAGACATCATCAGACAGCAGCTATATTTACTGGTAAAATATCAAACAAGCCCCCTTTGTACAAAAGACTTCATGCATTTCTCAATGAGAGTCTCCAGGCAGCAACAACACAAGAGCAGCCGGCTCAGAGTCACAGAGTTCAGCATCGTGATCACTTTGCCGTCACCACAAAATTTCTGCTCCGCTGTTTAAATGAAGCGTCTTATTTGTACAACCGCAGCTCTGCAGAAAGAAACTGTAAAACTTAAAAGAAACCCCCCCCACTGAACTGAGAGCAGATTTTCACTGCCTTCCTCGCTGCATGGACGTAGTATGAACTTAATACTCAGCGGAAAGGACATTAGGCTGTTTACAGTTAATTGTTTCTGAGGGAGTGGCAGACTTAGAGTGGCCTGCTGTTAACTACCATATAAAACCTCCACATGTTTGCAACATCTGCGAGCTTCCAAGTAAATAGTACATTGACATGTTCTTCCAAAAGTCAACTTTTTTCCCCCTTTGGCTCAGCCAGAAGTCACGTCTGCCTCTGCAGCTGCTTGGCCTTTTTAGCTCTGTTAGTCATGTCAGCACATGTCCACTGTTGGGGAACAGAGCCAGAAACGACCACTGTGTTCAATTATATTGCAGTAATTTTGTATAATTCACATTAATCAAATATGATAATCAGTTTTAAACAGCATATGGTCAGCAGGGCTGCACTGTAAAGTGGACAATACTGCCAAAATACCTCAGTTAGCAAGTAAGTATATTAAATCTAAGAATACATTGAGTTAAAACATCATAATCAGGTTTATAATTAACATAAATGTGATTTCATTGCCAGCTGAGGCTTACAGATGCATGCTCAGTACAGAATAGAGCTGAATGAGGTGTGCACATGGCATTAAACACGGAAGCCGAAATTAATTCTGATATCATTAAAGCCTGGCAGAGCATAATTTTATTTACATGATGTAACCTTCTCGTGCCAGGACGTGCCATTCAGGTCTCCATCTGCTGTGAAAGCCACACAGAACATCGCCTCAGTGTGTTGGTGTGAGTGTGCGGACACCGGGGGCCTGTCATCCACGACCTGAGAGATGGCCCAAAGCTGTCAGCTCTTTCCTGTGGGAGGAACAGGACGACTAAACAGCTGATTATCTGTTCCAGTCACCCAAAAATACACTCCTGACAGAAGAACATGGTTCAAGTATAGCAAAAGAAAAAATGTGGATCTATACAATTTCACAAGGCATTATTTGAGAGCTCCATACACTAAAGATAATGGTACAATTTAGATCACATAGAAAACAGGCACTGCAAAAGTCTTCATACCTCTTCATCTTTTGAACCTGAGAAGTTGGTTGTGTGTTTGGCTTCAACCTTCTTCACTTTGACACCTGGAAATAAAATTAAGCGTCACAAACCTCTTTAAAATGGCCAGTTAATAATGAACTAATAGCTAAATGCAGCTTAGCGTTGAATACTTCTGAGGTTTGCTAGAGAACCATTATGAATAAACAGCATTAAGAAGGCCAAGAAAGACAGCAGATAGATCAGAGAGAATGATGTGGAGACTTTAAAATCAGACTTAGGTGATAGAACAAGTTTTATACCTCTCAAATAGATCTGTCCAATGCAAATTCTGATCATTATAAAAGGCAGGGCCGTATGCTGGTGTGGGGAGAGTGGTGCAGAAGCAGAGATGGTTTCTTGTAGATTCATTAATGATGGCAGCAGAACTATAAGGCTTCCATGTGTGTAGCACTGTTGCCTTGAAGAAGGTTCTAGGTTTTATTCCTGGCTTAGGGAGTTTCTGCATGAGGGTTGCAGGTTCTCCATGCAACCCTCATATTCCTCCCATACAACCACATGCCCGTTAGATTAATTGGCGTCCCTAAATGTCCCTTAGTTGTGAGTGTTTGCATGGTTGTATGTCTCTGTGTGTCTCTGTGTTGCCCTACGACAGACTGTCGACCTATCCAGGGTGTACCTTTCCTTTCGCCCAGAGACTGCTGGAGATGGACACCAATTTCCATCCTAACAGATAAGCAGGAGAAGGTGGATTGAGTTGAAAAAGATCACCCGGTAGGGATGGGTTTAGAGTGGCTAAAAGTGGCCATGGCCACCCTTTTCCCTCCATATACCTTCCCCCCCTGTTGAGGCAGCAAAATAAAGGAAACTACTCTATGGAAACATGTAAGAAGCTGTAAAAGACTTGATTGGGGAAGAGGTTAGACCTACAAGGAGGATATCCACCTAAAACAAAGCTTGTGAGCAACAGTTGGAGTGCTTTACATTAAAGAGGATTGAAATAGCCAGGGGGGGTCAGTGGTAGAGAAGCTTTGTTCTTCGACACATGTGTCCTGGGTTTGAATAACATTCCAAAGACCTTTACTGTACTGTCTTTATGTAATGTAATTGATCTTAAGCTGTTCTGCTAAAAAGAATCAGATAAATTTGTAATCTGGAAACATGAAAAGGTATCTGTAGTTACAGCTTAGGTGGTTTTACAGGTTTTCAGGTGGGTTGAGAACTAATCAGATCACTTTTCAGTTTTTTATTTATAAAAAAAAGAGTTGAATTCAATGTTTAATTTTCCTTCAAGCTCACTACTATCTGCTTGTTGATGTTGTATAACTTTATGTATTCAGACTCCATGTGTCAGAGCTTTGATGTTTTATTCTTCCCCCTTTTTTTTCTCCTTTTATTCCCATTTTAACTCACACAGAGATCCAAATGACTCCTGTTCCTCCCTGAAAACACCTGCTCAGTTAAAGTAAGCAGAGCTGTATATTATTTAGAGTCTCTCATGTCTACCTTTGGGCTGATTCTATCCCAGAATAATCATACAGGAAGGAACACATTTCCTGTCTTTGGCCCATATGGACTAAAGGTAACCTTCACCAACCTTTTCTTTTTTTGACCCTGTCACTGAGTCATTTTATTTGAGTTTTACCTCCAAACGTCTCTGTGAAGTTTGTGTACTCACTTTCAGTGCTGAAAGGTAACAAAGTTTTCTTGCATGTTAGAGCTTTCTCTTGATCTGGATACAAAGCTTTGAGGTTCATGTTAGTTCACGTTCGGCTTCCAGCTCAGCTTAAGGAGCTAATTGTGTTCGGCAACATCACAAGATGACACAATGACTGACTAATGCATTAGCCATCGCTGCGTTTGATGAAGGCAGAAATACAGAGACGTTTTTTTACTGCCACCGCTCAGAACACACTTCTGCTCTTGTGATGTAGCTACGGGAGGCTTATCGTAGGTGCTCTCTTGTTTTGTTGGCGGACTGTGTCACAGTTGTTTTGATCCCGGCTGTCAGGGCCCAGTGAGCCCACACTGACACAGCTGGCTTGGGTGGAGCAGCTCAGGGTGCACAGGGAGTTGAAGGACATGGATCTGTGCCAAAACATTTCATACATAGCACATATCTTACAAGTGCAGCTGAGAATTGGAGATAGCAGACCCCCAACCCTTTGCTGCCCACCCCACCATCTGCCCGCCTGGGGCTGGGGGGGGTCTCTGTGGCTTAGCCTCCATATTAGTAGGGATGACAGTCCTGCCCTCAATCAACCTCACACACACATACCTCTCCTTCCCCTTTCTTCTCTTCACTTTTTACTGACAGAAGTATGTCGGTGTGAATCACATCTCTCTTTAAAGTCAGTTGAAATGAAAGATTAAAGGTTTTTAACTGCAGCAAAGAGGAAGGACAACGTATCTCTCTCTCTAATTTGGTCCTTATTTGGGAGGCGCTAAAAGGCCAGCAGCGGCTACAGCTGCAATCAGAAGCATACACCCACCCCCTATCACCTCAAAGCCTTTGTAGTGATATTGATGAAGGATTTATTTTTATTTGTATAGCACCAATTTATAACCCAGCACCTCAAGGCACGCTACAAAGTCTAATCTGGACATTTTGGTTAAAGAGTTTTCTATTGAAATAAACCCTGCATTGAGCAATCTTCCCCAGCACAAAATATTTCTTATGTATAGATTTGTTGCTGTGTTTATCATTTCAAAGATTTCCAGGACAAGGGAAAAAATAGCTTCTTGGAAGCACCTGGCAGCAACTGCATTTTAACTTCTGGACATTATGAAAATAACTGGCTGAACTTCAAACTGAAAATCAATGAAAAGGGAAAGGCAGATTTTGATGGCTTTGAATGAAGCATAGTTTTTGATGTCACATGTTTTTGTTTCAGAATCTTCTGAAAAAGAATCTAGTGGGCTTATCTTATCCATCATAACAATGCCTATTCTTTAGTGTATTTGAGATCACATAATGTGCATGCATTGCTGCTCCTCCATTTGCTATTCTTTGTTAATGTTTTGCTTGATTTGTAAATGTAGTTTTTTTTTTCTTGAGACTAGTTAAACATTTGTTTCCATTGTATCATTTGTATCATTTAATTCAGTTTAGTTTATTTCTAGCACCAATTCCCAACACGTCATCTCAAGTCACTTTACAGTTCACCAGATCATCCAGTCAAGTTTTCTATCTAAGGAAAACCAGTATTGCGTCGACTCATTGACTCTTCAGCAATCCCTCACACTAAACATGCTTGTAGCAACAGTGGAGAGGAAAAACTCCCTTTGAACAGGAAGAAACCTCCAGCAGAACCAGGCTCAGTGTGAGCGGCCATCTGCTGAGGCCCACTGGGGTTCAAGGAGACAGAAGCAGACATAGAAAAAGCAGCTATTAAAGGCGGCCCCGTCCGGGAAACACACAGCCAGGCAGACGAGCTCCAAGCCAGATCTCATGTCAGAGGATGAAGAGAACACATCCAGCCAGTCACAGTCATCATGGAAATAAGGGAAGAGAAATCAGCTTTAAGAATCAGCCATTGGGAGTTATCTATGGTACATATCTGGGATCGTTTAGACAGACGATGAAGAAACAGATAATTCAGTTTAGGTACAGCCTGTCCAACAACCACCAACCTTTGAGTTAAAAAATCTGTATGAATCGATGGTTACTGAATGTATAAAGGGGCTGAAAAAATGAAGAATTCCAACAGGAAACTCCAAAGGCCTTCTATATGTATGAGATCAGAAGATAGTATGAAATGGCCAGAATGTCTTAATGTGGTAAACATAGAACAGTAGATTGTATAACCAGAACAGATCCTGTGAACACAGGTCAACTTTGAACCAGATGTTCATCCACAGAAGTAGACCACAGGTTTCACTCATTTCACCTCGGAACAGGAAACTGAGGATATAATTTCCCTATGTTTGCCATAATTATGCAACAACACATTGGAAAAAAAAAACATTTTCAGTTCCAATAGGATTAGATTTAATCAATGTCCACAGTGTCCCCATCTTTTTATGGCCAGCTCCGGCAAAATAATTCACAGTATCAGCTCAGATCACCTGAAACCAGTTCATTGAACCAGATAAGGATTTCACTCACCTCTAATTGCCTCAACAATTACCAGATCTGAATAAAGCAGAGCACCTTTGGGATGTGGTGAAACAGGACATTCTTTTCATGGATGGGCAACCACCAAATATGCTGCAAGTGATGCTTTCATATCAGTATGGGCCAAGATTTCTGAGGAATGCCTCCCACAGCTTGTTAAAGGTGTGGAGTGCAAGATGTTAGAATGTGTCATAAAAGTGTGATGAAGGTTGAATTACTTTGCACAGATAACTTCTAAGACACGTCTTAATCTGAATCATTACTAAGTCTTTATGTGCATCAGCATTCTGCTCAGTGATGCTTAATAACTTGTTTGCTGCAACTGCCTCCTTTAACGATATTTGTTTGAATTTAAATCTGATGGCTAAGTAGGCCAGTTCAAGTTTGACATAGAACCCAACACACATTGAAATCTAGTTCAAACAGCTGCCAGAAGTTATTATTATAAACGCATCAGTTCACTAAAATTACAAATATCTTCCTATTTCTTCATCTTAAACGCAATTTTCCTAGATGATGGCCCTACTGGGTCTGTTCCTGTTTGGCTGTGACTCCATCCTGGAGAGAAACATCAGCTGTGCTGCTGCCATCAACACCTTTGATTATAGATGTTGGAGATCGGCCTGTTTTTCAGATTAATCCTGTTTCTCTGACTGTGACTGGCTGGATGTGCTGTCTTCATCCTCTGACATGCGAGCTGGCCTGCCTGGCTGTGTGTCTCCTGGATTGGGCCGCCTATGGAGCTGGTTGACAGTTGCCTTTTGTAAATCTGCTTCTTTTTCTGTCTGCTTCTGTCTCCTTGAACCCCAGTCAGCCCCAGCAGATGGCCGCTCACTCTGAGCCTGGTTCTGCTGGAGGATTCTTCCTGTAAAAAGGGTGTTTTTCCTATCCACTGTGTCCAAAACCATGCTTGGTGACTTTGAGTCAATGAGTCGATGCAATCAACTGGTTTTCCTTAGATAGAAATCTTTGAATCAATTTGACTGTATGATCTGGTGGAATTGTAAAGTGCCTTGAGATGACATTGGTTGTGAATCGGCATAATAGAAAAAAAGTGAATTTAATTTAATTTAACGGGAGACTTTCTGATAAAAAGATGACATTCAGATGCAGGGACGTTAGCTGGTCCGAATGTGGCTGCCGTGCTCGGCTTCTCAGAATAGGCTACAGGGATGGCGAGCAAAGAAAACTTCCCTCGGCCACAGTTGGGGCAGGCAGCCTTGCTGTAGCTGCTTGGGGAAAACCAAGGCTTGCAAGTGTGCTAGGCATTGTCTATGCAGCAGATCCGGGGACAGTCATGGAACGAAAAGGCCAGTTCATTAACAGTGATTTTAGGTCCAGTCTCTGTTGAGTCTTTGGATCAAAGACAAATTGTTTCATGTCGGGTTGAGTCTGTTGTGATTTGCTCAGAATAAAAAAGTGATTTACTGTAAAATAAACTAAAATCAATCTAATTTTTCACCAGGGATTTGAGTAAAATTCCCTATAAACAATTGTGCCACTCCATCAATATTGATTTGGTCTTTTATTTTTTATTTTTCAAACTTATTTCTCAAAACAACCTAAGAAACCTTACAATCCTTCAAAAGGATTTGCACAAAATATTACTGTGGCTGAATCGTCTTTACTCGTCATTTAAATTTTAGCTATGCTACATCCTCATCTCTTTACGTGGTAACTTATGCAAAACTGTCCGACCTGGAGCAGCAGCGGAGGCTAAAATTTAAAACACTAGCTGCCATTAGTACGTATTGCCCCTTTTACTTACAAATTATGATTAAAGAAAGGTGAGAGAAAGGTTTGGTTTTGTCATAATGCTCCTCCTTTGTGGATGTTGTGTAAATGGTTAGTCTACATCTAAAAACACAGGTCTTTACCAGCCTGTCCTTCTGTGTGCCATCAACATTCACCCCATGTTCCCATTGATCTTATGGCTATAGGGCACAACAACAGGTTGTGAGTTTGTGTGAATGGGTAGCTAAGCATCCTATATGAAGAAGGCCTCAGAGTTGATATAATTAGAAGCTTCCATGCTGATTTAAGAAAAATAGTCAGCTTTCCTCTGCTTGTTCTTTTTTTGCACCATTTATCTTCTATGGTGACACAATCAGGGAGTTAACTGCCAAGTCTACTGTTGTGTCTGAACTTGCTCCCGTTCATCTCTGCTCGTGTAAATCTCACATCCTGTTCTCCACCAGCCAAACAAAACAGCAGGACTCAGTAGAGCACATGGAGGGGAATCCCACGACTCAGCATGCTCCACAGTCCACGAAAGCAAGGATTTTCACTTGTGAAGAAAGAGTGGTTAGAGGACTGAAATGTTTAGATGACTTCCTGGAGATTGTACATGTTTATTTGTAGTTACTTATTTTACTGAGGCTTCGTATGTTAGGATTTTATGTCAAACAAGTACAAGTTCTATTAGCTTCAGTGCTGTTCAACATACCCACTGCCCCCTAAAAAGTCTTATTGTTATTATATGAAATCCAACAACAGTTCAATAAAAAATAAATAAATGTCAGATGCTAAAATCATGTGGGAGGTGAGTTACTGTAAGCTAGCCCAGAAAGAATAGAATTCACACATTTAAAGCATCAAATGGATGCAAGCCACAAAAAGCTAACTGTGGTTGGTGTTTGTTCTTTTCAAACATTGGTAGAGGGCACCAAGTTAACTTTCTATAAGAAACAGCTTCATTTATACTGTGGCTACTTGGGCAATAAAGCAACAGTAAGTGTATCTGTCCTGTGTCCCAAACTTCCCATGTCAACTATTCACCAACTGGAAAGTGTGTCCAGTTTCTTGTCCAGCATTCAAACTATTACCAGAGCAGTCAGTTGTCCATTGGTCACTTGTTGGTAGATATGATGAAGCAGGATCACAAGAATAGATTTTTCATTTTTTGTAAATTTCACAAAGTCTGTGTGGCCTCCCTCATCTTTTGACTCGGTCTCCCTCTTCCTAGAGCAACTTGCGCTTAACCCTATAATGCCAAATGTATCATATTTGATACATACAGTTTCTGAAATGTTTTGCGTCTGACACCTTTTTCATAATTTAATGGTAAAAACTTTGCTCAAAATCCTATTGTTCACAATCAGATATACCTGATAACAGAGGGCAGAAGACTACACAAAAAATAATCTTGACTTATCGCAGAGTAATAAATTATTAATATCAAAAATGTATTTCTGTTTTTTCTTTTTACATATTTTGTTAAAACTTCAAACCCAAAAAAGTAATTTTCTGTTTTGTTTTATTCTCTGATTGGGCTTTAAAGGGTTAAATCAATCCAGTTATTGTCTGATTCAGCTTCAAACAGGCCAGTTTCATCTAAACTATTTCAGTATGATAAACTAAAACTAGGTTTATGATGTACTTTAGTAAAAACTAAGCTAAGAAAGCCCATTGGTTCCAATAAGCCATTGACTTCAGTGACCCCTTCTCAAAACAAATAGAAACCTGGCCAATAGAGTTTACAATTAATCGGGTTACCTTTTGGTTGTTTATGGCACCAAAAGTTTAATTATTGGCTATTACTGAAAAGGAAAGCCAAATTCAGAATCACAGGGTCAAGAACGTTCAAGAACCTAGATAAGACACAGGGTATTTGGAATTTGATTTATCACAATTTTTACACTTGTAACCTTACCCAGTAATTTCCTGGTAATTTGCTGGGTCATAGTTAAGTGGGAATAAAGGCTAAAACTTTAATTGTGAAAAGAGCTGTAATGATAATTTAGTAAGACTAATTTGGACATGTAAATAAGCTAATTATGCATAGATACTATATTTATCTATATAAACTGGTTATCTTACTATTTTTAGAGCTTTGATACGATAAATTGATAATACAAATTGTAAATTGGTACTAAGCGACTAAACCAAATTAAATAATAACTGAATTTCCTTTTTTCTGACAGGTATGCAAAACTTTCTTTGGTTTATCACAAAGAATCCCAATGAATTTAGACGATGACTAAATGTGTTAAAGGTTCATGAGTTTGCATAGCTTACAAGGCGGCTTATAGGCCATGTAGCACTGCTTTATTCCGTCACTGACAGGTTCCTGCTTAGTTTCACAAATACTTCCCTGTCTTTATATAATTATATATAACAACCAAAGAAAGCAGAAACCTGCTTTAAATCCAACAGTTTCACTGTCATTTCGACGGGCTGAAGTGAAGGAGTAATGTGAAATCAGTCTGTTTTAAATGAGACTAATGCAAGAAGCCACTCCCTCCAACATAAAAGCCCCTATACATTAAGAAATGACAGTTATTAGTGAAAAGCTGTTGGCAGATCACAAAGAGAAAATTCTCCATTGCCCCTTTTCCTCCTACCAGCCGCTATAAATAATGACAGGTCACTAAAGATAGGCTCAGTGACTCATACACCTTTTTCCTCGCCTGCTGCCTCTCTTATGGCTGTCAGAGAGGTCTTAACACCTACACAATTTCCCAAATGCAAACATGCTGATATAGGTTTGTTGTTCTACAACAAAAAAGACTGTGTTACTGGTAGCGACTGTCACAGATTTAGAGCAAAAGCTGCAATGACACAGGTTAAAATAAAAGATTCCCTGTCACCATCTTTATACCTGACTATTTAATTACTAATTATGCAGTTTAATCACGGATAGCACTGCATCGATCTATGTGCATCCTAAGAGCCATTTTGTGTTAAATATGCCACCATAATTATTTCTGCTTCACCAGAGCTGTCACTCATCCTCCAATTGATCCTGTCATTTCTGCTTAATGCCAAAATTTGTGACAGCAGACCAGTAAAACACAACTATTTTAATTCGTACGGGAACTACAATTAATCCTTTGTCAAATTCTACTGACGGGTCCACTACTTGATTATATAATTACCTAAGTGCCATAAGCCTCAGCGATTGAGTCATAATCCTGAATAAGCTGTGTGGTCAACTCCCTCTTTGCAATTAGCTCATCTTTTAACGGCTGCAAGTAAAACAGCGTGCACGCATGCAAATGGAGGTTAGTAATTGAACATGTCAATGTTTTTTTCCTAGTAACATCTTTCTTATGGACCCATTGAAAGGGTAACAACCCAAGTAATACACACAGGACACAAAATTAAAATAAGTTTATAAACCAAGCCTAATAAACTGAAACGATACACAGGATAAGATTTAAAGGCATTAAGAAAAAAGAGGTGTAAAAAGCATTAAAAGCCACAAAACCATTGGGAATCTGCCGCTATTCAAAAAGAGTTCCTACTTTTTAAATCTGGCACCAATTAACATCGGCTGCTTGAGTCCTAATTGATGGACTATAAAATGTTTCTCTTTCAGCAGGGTATCACACAGGGTTTTATGATGGGTAAAAGCAGCTCCCCACAGACATGTGCAACCTTCTTGTTTCTAACCATACTGATAACACCAGATGAAGAAAACTTTCTAAACATCGCAATACTTCAGTAGGTACCATTGACGGCATGAGGGAGAACATATTCTCAATGCAAAGCAGACAGAACCAGGAGCAGTTTGCAGAAGACTGAATGAATTAACTAGGTGAGTGTCTCAAGGGCAAAAGATCATTAAACCCTTGGCTTCCATCAACAGTCACATAGTTCTTAGCATCATTGCCTTGAATAAAAGGGTTCAGGGTCAGATTGTAACCTGATCTCTTCCTGCACAAACATTGCATGTTCTCTCAGTAAATGTGTGGTTCCTCTCCATGCACTCCAGCTTTATCTCAGAGCCCACAAACATGACCGTGTGTGCAGGGGAGTTGTTCTGTAGGCCATGATTTCAAATAAGGAGCTTTGAATTAGAAGTTTGCAATTTTTTTCTTTTTTATTATTTTTCTCATGCAATAAGAGGGTCAGTCATAGGTCATCTACAAAGATTCTTTGCGCATATGCCCTATTAAAATGAGTGGATTCCATCTGATAATACAATTTGAGAGTGTCTGTAAAAGAAAAATTAGGTTCTAAGTTATAGCGACTAAAGTAATAATGACTATAATTATTAGGGATGCACGACATTGGGATTTTGGCTGATATCCGATATGCGGATATTTTAAAACTCATGTAGCCGATAACCGATATCGATACCGACGTTAAAGCTGGCAAAAAAATAAGTAGTCATTGAAAATAGCTAATAGTTTACTCAAATATACTATATATATACTATACTCAAATATATTTCCATATGCTGATCTCAAATAGATTTTTAAAAACGAGGTATCAATCTATTTTACTTTTAAAATCTTGTGAAATTTCATCGTTCTGTTACAAACTCTTGTGATATTTTGTTAGTAAAATAGATCGATACCGCGTCAATATATCAACATATAAAATATGGCAAAATTGGTGAATTTTCGGGGGATGACATATAGCAATATTTCATTAGTAAAAGAGATTGATACGGTGTTTTTAAATAGCAATATATCAGCATATGAAGATATTGTGATATTTTAATGGATCAATATTTTTTCCCTCGTCTTTAGAAGTTTTTAAGTCTGTAAAAAAGAAGTTTTTGAGGAAGAAGAAGAAGTAGTATTTTTTTTTTTTTTTTTAGACTTTAGAAACTCAGAAGCTGATCAAATATCGGGTTAAATATCGGTGGGGTGGCCCCGATGTCCGATATTCAGTTTTAAGGCTGATACAGGCCGATACCGATAGGGGGCCGATTATATCGTGCATCCCTAATAATTATTTAAAATTACTTATAATTAATGACAATATAATAATATGTTGAGTGTTGGCTTAATGGGTTAGAGCAGTTGCAAGTACCCGGTTCGATCCCCAAAGCCTCCACTCTGGGTTTCAGAGCAAAACGCTTAACCCCTGATTGCTCCCAGGGAACCGCACAATGGCGGCCCACTGCTCCACAAAGGGGATGGGCCAAAATGTAGAGAACAAATTTCCCCATTTTGGGACAATAAAGGGATTTACACACATATTAATAACACTAAATATTATTTTTGTACACTTATATTATGTGTTGTGAAATAGTGCTGTATAAATAAACTAAATTGAATACATTTAAAAGTGCTATGAACATGGTGCAAAAAAATAACAGTTAAAGTTAAATACGAATAATAAAGTATAAAATATGAGTAAGTTTCCTTTATCTATTCTTTGAACTGTGGCTAAATGTATGTGTTCTCTCTCATCCCGTTTAACCTGAAAGTTGTCTGTAAGCTCATCTGCTTAACTGTTTCTTTCCCAGAGTAAAGGGCATGTGTTCTGTGTATATTCCAACAGCAGTGTGTTGCAAGAGGGACGATCACGAACCAGCTGTGGGTTTAGATGCAGCCGAGGAAATGGAAAAACGCAAGGGGCAAGTTTATGCGACAACGGAGGGACATGAGGGCGAAAAAAGGGTCCCAGGGAATTTTTCCTCTCCACTCTCACCGTATTAATGCTCTGTGTGAGCGATTAATTTAAGGTCAACAAAGCAAAGCAAGTGAATATCCACTGTCACCACATGCTCATCAGGAGTGAATCCTGCAATGTCAATGGTGTTGAATTAGCTGATTTTCCTGCAAGAGAAAACTTTGAACTAATCCAACCATATGACCTAATTGATTAGTCTATGTGCCTTGAGATCATATGTGTTGTGAATTGATCCTATATAAATATGATCAATTCTATCTGCTTGTGTCTCTTGAACCCCAGTTGGCCTCAGCAGATGGCCGCTCACACTGAGCCTGGTTCTGCTGGAGGTTTCTTCCTGTTAAAGGGTAGTTTTTCCTCTCCACTGTCGCTGCAAGCATGCTAAGTGTGAAGGATTGCCTTTGAGTCAATTTTTTCCATAGACAGAAAACTTTTAATCATTTTGACTGTATAATCTGGTTGAATTGTGTCTGTAAAGTGCCTTAGGTTCACATGTGTTGTGAATTGGTGCTATATAAATAAATTTAATTGAATTAAATAAATAATTGAGTTGAATTAAAATGATATGAAATGAAGTCCCTATGATTTGCCCTGTAATAGACCAGTGAAATCTCCAGTGTGTACCTCACGTTTCATCATTAACTACTGGAGATAACTTCAAAGAAGCACAAAAAAGCTGCTAGGAAGACCTAACATAAGGTGACTAAAAATCTATTTATTGTCCTGAAGATGAAGGAGAAACCCAGAACCTTCAGGATTTAGACAACATGTGTCAAAGAAATGACCAAAACTGCACCTGGGA
>NW_015150830.1:429550-433287 GCF_000732505.1 Cyprinodon variegatus
CACACACAGAGCCGCTCAGAAGCACAAACACAGCTCTGTTGTCTGCAGCGGGTGTACCCTTTTGACCCCTTGACAGGTACACGGAGGATTTCAAAGAGAGAGGAAAAGCCTCAGAGCAGGTCTACAAGTCAGAGTTGTGCCCTCTCCATAGGTAGCTGTCGAACTGCTCGGGGCTCCAGGGGATGGCAGAGCCTCTCCCAGGAAGCCATAACTCTCCTCTCAGGAAGTGAGGTGTGTCTGGAGCGTTATCTACATCTCTCCGGGTGAGATACAGGAGGACAAGAGGTCAGACAAGTAGAGGACCATTTATATCATGTTTTATGTATGACATGTGGCATGCATTTGAATATTTACATGTGTCTGAAGGTGATGCAAATAGTGAGAAAAATAAGGGGAAGAAGTTCAGAGAACGCTGCTTCCTTTGTCAACAAAATCTTTTGGTAAACAGCATGATGCAATGTTGTAGCTGAACCTGTAAGTCTGGCAACTTTTCAGCCTATTGATCAGAGTTAAACATGCACACATTGACATTCAGGCAGACTCTATTAAAAACCACTTCATTAGCATCTAAAAACTGATAGATTTTTTTACAGAAATAATAAAATTATTAATGTTTTTTTCTCATCTTATCAAACGGGTTTACAACAGGAATGACCTTCATTAACATGGATTTTAACACTTACGTTCTTTCCTTTTGCTGTTTTTTCTTATTCCCATCGGACCTAAGTATGCTGAAAGATCCCTGAAATAACACGCTGAAAGAATATAAATGATCAGCCCCCACAAAGTGAAGTTAAAAGCTTTCGAAAATGATCCTCGTGAACTCTTAGAACACTCCCAGGCATATAATTAAAAGGTAGCGTCTAATTTCTATGAGGAGTAAATTAGTAGCTCGGCTTCTTTGTTGGATCGTGGCTGGTGGCTCGTGGCCTAGGGAGATGGATTGAATGGATCAGAGAGGGTCGGACAGTCGCCCGGATGATTTTGACAATAGGGTTCAGGGGGGGGTATCATCCATCACTCCAGAGCTTACATGAAAGTTTTGACAGGTAGAGGTCACGGCAATGTGGCAGGAGCCAAGAGAGATGGATGCCTTTAATTTGGGTAATGAAGAGTTAACCATCTTGGGAGAGCAAGAGGAGCGTTAAACAGTGGAGCCGTTCACCATTAAAAGAAAGTCTTATTTAATTCCTTCATCCCTAATGAAAGACATGGAAACACAATCTTTGATTGACAATGAGGCCCCTGGCTGTAATTCCCCACAGACAGTTCACTTAAGTTCCCTCCCTTGTTAATCTCAAATATAATGAATTGCAAAACTAAGGTTAAACGTGGCAGCGTGAATTCATTATCACCAATACATTAGCCCATAAGATGATTTACAGTGCGGTCTCTCTCTTATTTTCATTAACAGTGAATGGCTTTGATTCTTTGATTTAGTTTGGAGCTGCTCTGCTTCGCCATCAATCTCACTCTCTCGGTCATTGTCCTCTCATATCTGACCTCTTTCATCAAAAACCCAGTGAAGAATTAAAATATGAAAGAACAGACTAGCGGGTGAAAAAAAATATTATGCTGCTTTTTAGTACAACTACAAGAACCCCTTTTTTATCGTTTTGCCAGAAAATCTATTCATCCAGAGCTGTCATTCAACTTCATCCTTGACCCTGGTCTTATTGTTGCAGGCTTAATGGCAGTGCTCTCACTGAGATAAGAGTAAAGGCTTCACTGTCTTGAAGCTGAAGACCATGTAAGATAAAAACACCAGGGAATGTATTTGCATACTACACTGATATCCATATGGGTGTATGTGTATTCCGTTTTCATTAATTAGCAGAAAATAAAGAATCTACCATGCATGCCTCACTTTAAATGGTCAGTATATGCAGAAAGCATCAGACATGCACATATTCTGCTACTGATGGAACCTATTTTTTCTTTATCTTGGAGGAACATCAGAGACAAGCAGTATGTGCCCTCCAGCAGTATGCTATGTGGGTCCAATTTACCCCCCTTAAAATTATGCATTTGCATTGATTTCCTTTATCTTTGTTCGTATTTTTTGCTTTTTGCCAATACTGAACATGAACATGTATTTTTATCATGGGTGTGAGCTGGTAGGTGTTTTAATCTGCCATGCGCTCAAAGCAAAATCGCTGTGGTGGAATCTGTGACGGAGCACCAAGCAGAGGCAACACCTAGGTTGAGTGACAGGAAGGTTATGTTTTCCTAATGATGGGTTTTTGAAGCAATAGCTGTAGCTAATTGGGGTGATGTGTACAGTCCCATGTCCCCTCAAGACATGTCTGGCTAACAGGGATTAGAGCTGATTAAGACACTGGTGCTTCAAGAATTTTTGGAGTATTTATTTACAATGGTTAGATTACTGACGGATATAGAGATAAAGAGCGCAATATTTCAAAGCCACTACTCTGATGGTGGCATATTTTTCAAGTTCTGTTCATAAGTAGAGATAATTTATTACAATCAGCAGAGCACAAATGTGATATTTAAGTAGCAAGCATTTTAATTAAAGCAGTTCAAACATAAGGCTTCAGGTTGTTTTTTATTGTATTTAAAGAAAACAAAGTCTACAGTAATATATTAAACTACACAGTGAAATCTTATTATTTTATACAGGCAAAGAGTTTGGTTTAGCATCATAGTTACCACGCTTTAATGGTTTTTAGCAATTAGCAAAACCATAATTATATGCTGCTTCTTTTGTGGCTTTATCTGGAGGACAATGTTTATTATCTGAAAATTGCTTTTTCAGTGCTCTGATGTAAAAGAAACAAAATCACCAAAAAAAAAAAACATTTAGATTTTTAGACCACTCTAATTTAAAGAGATAATAAGGTGCATATAAACTAAATTGGTCTGTTTGTTTTTGACTTGTTCTTTTTTATAAACTAATATGTTTGCTTTGTTTTAATGAACTTAGCGTTAATAAGTAAAAAAATAAAAATAATAATCTTGTCACTGAGTCCGGGAACAGCCATTTTTGCCATTAAAACACCTCTCTCTTGACATCTTCCGGCAGTTGTATTATGGTGCAGTAAGCCTGTCACTACCCGATGCGTCCTGGGAGAACGATCCGTTCTGCGTCGACAGATATACATCTGGGTGTCCATAAATAATCTAATTATGATACTAAAACTACTTATTTCCAACCTTAACTCACTAAAGAATGCCAATACACATCTTTAAAAAATGTTTTATGACTTTTGTGAGACAATTTCATGCTTTTTACATTTTCTTCGTTAAACTGCTTCTCTGATGTCATCAACAGACATGCACAGAGCAGTCCGGCAAAATATGATTAAACCATGTTTATCTACATTTTATTTGTTTCTTTCTTCAGATTACGCGCTATATAGCCTAAGGTTAAAACAAAACAAAAACGTAGAACTCAAAGATTTGTGTTTAAATCCAAAGCCGAAACGTTAGGCACCGGAAGTAGCGTAGGATCCCATGTCAGTTGCAGATCGGGCAGAGACAAGTGATAAAACAGAAAGGATTTTAAGGCATTTATGTTCTCAAGAAAACCATGATTAAACATTAACACATTATAGTTTAGTATGTTTACTATTTTTGGGGAGGGAAAATACCATTTAGGTATTTTTAGCTAAATAAAATCGAGGACGACCTTGATGTATCGCTGGATGCGCATGCGCAAATGAGCTGGTAGCGCATGCGCAGAACAGATCGTGCTTCCGGGACGCATCGGATAGAAT
>NW_015150830.1:433849-439662 GCF_000732505.1 Cyprinodon variegatus
AACCAGTAGGTGGCAGTAGTGTTCTTTGACGAACATGGATGCCTCCAGTAATGCACATTCAAATTAAATTATTCAAAATTATAAACACGTATCATTTATTGAATAGTATGTAATAATTTCATAAATAAGTAATTTCAGAAGTTTGAATTTTAAATATGGCCGGACTTTTCCTTTAATGGTTAGTATGCCTAACTTTCTGCGGAGGCATGACATTGTGGTGCTACAATTACTTCAAGCGAGTATTTGTTTTTGTTTTAAAGATTTTGTGGCACTATTGACCTTTTATTTGTCAGTAACCCGACAGGAAGGCAGGAAGAAAGAAGACATCCAGTGAACGACGTGAGACCAAGAGTCAAACCCATGACAGCTGTATCAACGACTGATAGTCTGTGTAAATGGCATGTCTGATTCACCAAACATGGTTTCTGTGTTTCTGTTTCCCAAAGGTCACAGTAGTTACTTGTTTCCAGAAGGAATGTTTGCTAATTACAGGTAATGTGCGACTATTTCTGTCTTTCTGGGTTTTAGTGTTCATTTGTTGGTATTTTCTTGGTTTCTGAAAGACTAAATCATATATGAGCACTGCATTACCCTGCAAATCTGTGGAAAATGAAGGGGACCAGGGTGCATTGGAAAGGGCAGATTGGATATCCAGCCTACAACTACATATCCTGCCTGGACCTGAAACTGCTTCATCATCGACAATAGTGGCCAAGAATATAAGCCAAATAGCCAGACGATGGGTCCACTTGACCCAGTTAGCCAAATGATGGCTCCAACTGCTGTTCAGCTTACATCTCCAACACTATCTCAGCCAACACCAGTGGGAAGAGGAAGCAGAAATTTATTTTTTCCCTGATTCAACTTTTGTTTTTCATCCCAATACATTCACGGAGGTGGGTTGCTGCAAATCAATGAGGAAACATTTTTAAAAAAGCAACTAATATCGTTATAGACAAGGAATATTTTTTTTTCAGCTTCAGGTAGTAACATAACCAGGCATTATGAGCAGAATTTAGCCTTTGGGAGTGCTGAGCACGTGAGGAAAGCCATCCAATAAAAAACCTTTGTAAAGGATTATGATTGTGTAATTGTACCATAAAAAAATATGCAGAAGATATGCAGCAAAGTTGTCAGGGTAAGAACTGATCCCCATTCAAACTAACGTGATGGAAGCAGCATTGGTTCTATGCCTGTTTTTAGAAGCAGAATTCAGACCACAAGCTACAAAGTAACTCCAAAGCCATGTTTTCCTCTACGTCTAACACAGGTAGGCTATAAAATTATCAGTAATTTCACATAAAACTCCATATCTTAAGAATCTGATCAGAAATCTCAAATTTTAGCTTGTTAGCTGGTAACAACTACCATGAACCAAGACTCCTGATTGAGCCGACAGAAATGGAAAAAACCTTTAGGTTTTGAATGTTATTTTGGTTTAGTTTAGTTTGATAGCTGAACCTTGACCCTGGACAACTAGGTGGCTGTATGCATCTGAAATTAGAACATCAAACTAATTTAGGCACAGCACTGAACGTGTATATCAGGGGTCACCAACGCACTGCCCGTGGGCACCAAGGTGCACTCAAGGACCACGTTGGGGGCCCTCAGAGTCTTCTAAATAAAGAACAACCCACCAGTGGGCTAAGTTTGAAATTTTATTTTATTCTGTTGCTCTTCTTTTTAATCATTTATAGAGATTTCAAAATGACAATGTCTAAATAGACTTAGAAATGAACAGAAACAATAAAAATATGTTGATAATGAACAAAGTTTAGGCTAACGCTAACCCTTGCAGCTCATGGGTCAGTAATGGTCGCCCTTGCTACGTCTCGGTACCCTTAAAGTGGCCCTCAGCCTTAAAAAGGTTGGTGCCCCCTTGTGTATATCATGCTGCAGATGCAAATAACTGGACTGATCAAAAAGGAAAGTTGTCACATATGCTAACTAAATTAACATCTCTGTTGGATAATGTTTCCTACCACATGCATGAAGCTCTTGCAGAACTGGAGTGCTCCTTCAGTGACAGACTGCTGCACCCTAAATGCACCCGGGGAGCGTTATCACAGATCCTTCCTCCCAGCAGGAGACTCTATAACCGTCACTGTTCCCAACAACCTCAATAAGTTTTTACATTCAAGCTGATTTTGCACAGTTTCCAGTATCTTAGTCAGTTAAATAACATGCTGCTGTCATTATGCACGTCTCTGATGTTGCTGCTATTTTCAAATATCTATTACTGTAAAATGTCCACAGCTATATATTAGTTATTTATTCTCCAGGTGCAAAGTATTTATATTGTTAAAACTCTGTACAGTACAGTGTTTTACTGTTTATCTTTTAACTATTTACTATTATGTTAATCTTATGCATTTTTCTTAGGTCCATATTTGTGTGACTATTTTTTCTCTAATCTTTTTGCTGATGTAAACACCAGAATTTCCATATTGTGGGACAATTAAGGGATTTTCTATTCTATTTCTTCTATTCTATTTAACCAGCAGATTTGCTGGGTTTACATGCTTTAATGAGTCTTTAATGAGCCCCTCAATATGTGTCACACGGGCCGTACCAGTATAAAACCAGTCCTTAACCCCTAGAACCCTACGGACCCACCGGTGGGTCCAGCTGCTACGTGACCTCGTAATTTTAACAAACCCCCAGTATTGATGTAAAAAACACATTTGGCACAGTTTGGTGACATTTTTGGATAAATGTGCCAAAATGGCCTCTCCGCCTAAGAAATTTCTCACTAATGCCATTCTAAAATAAATATGATTCATCTGATTGAGTCCATATTTGGTATATTTTTACACAACATTTAGATTTAAAAGTCTGTACTACTTTTTTGTGCTATAAATAATATTTTGGTAGTGTTTTGCAATGTTTATTTCAAAGAAAATTTTGGCGAGGTTCAAAAAATGCAAAATATTTTGTATTTTGTCCCTAATATTTCAGGCAGGGTCAAAGCTACAATGGTGCTGACACCAGAAAACCAGTCTATGACATCTTACCTTTACAGACGTACCAAAAGTTTCTTCTTAAATCTAATAGCTGTGAGGCTATAAGTGATTTACGTTTGTGTGTTTTTGTCAGGCAGAAATTTATTTATACCCCCTGAGGGTGTAGGAGGTTAATCACTGTGTCTTCACTTACTTCACCAATGTAAGTCTTCAAACATTAAAGGCTGAAGCTCCTACAGCGGATGTTCAGCATGCCTTGAACGCAGACTGAGAGGAGAGCTGATGGCGCAGAGCCACTGATATAATGACAACTTTTCTACTTTTCCTCTGCTTTGACTGACAGCTGCCCGCCAACATGTTGCTTTTTCCTTTCTGGGTTTTTCATTTTTTTTCCTTGAAGAGTTTAACCTCTGTTTTATTCTTTTAGAAAGTGTATTTTATTTTTGCTTAATTGTTTGAAAAATATTGTTTTTTTCAGCCTCACACTTATTTTATGGCCAGTTGTAGCATTGTAATGTACAGAAGTATCAAATTCTAAAATATTAGAGTAATTTGCTTTTTTGTTGTTTTATTGTTAACAAAAAGCACAATTGTATTGGGATAAATAAATTGCTGCTCACATGTCCAATCACACACACCGAAAAAGATCTGATTACAAAGTTTTTTAGAGTTTTAGTCCTCTTGATCAATTGTTTAATTCATTTGCTGACATCAAACTTCTTATATTTTATAATTGAACTTCCAGTTGTATTTAAAGTTCAGATAAAAGGAAAATTATCCAAATTATTTGACTATTTCTATCTTAAAAAGTAGCTGATTGTTGCTTTGACTACTGACGAGTTACTCTATGGAGAAGTAACTAGTAATTATAATCATGGTAGTTACCTTTAGTGATTCCACCAAATCACCTTTAAACTTTTCTGCTATGGTCAGAATCAGTTTTTTTTTCTTTTTTCATCCTATGGTTAAATATTTATGCTTCATTTCTTTTTTTTCTCTTTATAAACTATGAATTGTTATGAAATTATGCAAAGAAAAAGCCTCTTTTCTTATTTACTTTACTCTAATATTTTTCATTTTAAAATTCATGAAACATGTTTTGTTTTATAAAAACAAGATGGCGGCAGTTTGAATAAGAACCGTCCTACTCTGTGATAGGCAATATAACTAAACTAGCAGAATCAGGTTTAATTTATTCTATACTCTTTAAATCTAAGTTTATTATAATGCTCTCACTTTTTCCTCTCCCAAGTGTGAACCCGTGAATGGCCACAGTGAACTTCTTTATTTTTATACTGTGGTTTACTTTTTTCAAATTTCTCTTGGGCTCTTCTAAATCTCTGAATCTTCATTTTTCTCAGCTCCTGAGGATCTCCCCTCATGTGTTTTCATTTATGCAGAAAGTCTTTGAATCTAAAGAGGGCAGGAAATTCTACCTTGTTAAATGAATTGTCGTGTATGCTTGACAGACGCTTATAATGAGATTAGTGCAGCGACGTATCAAAGAGGAAATGTTGGAAATAAGAGAAGCGCTAATCCGCTCACAGTTTTATGACTAAATTCCTTCTCTACATGGTTTTTGCAAAACTTTACTTTCCTGCTCATTATCAGAATTGTTTTACAGCTTCTCTCTTGTAATCCAAAGCTCTTCAACACAATGGAAACCCCGAAACCAAGCAAAAAGGGTGGAATTAATAACTTTTTGATATTTTGTGTTGATATAAGACATGCAATAATAATTTACACAAAGGGATAAAGTCCTGGTGCAGAATAAAATAATAAGCGAAGAAAATCACACAAACTTATTAACATAATCAAAATCTAATCATGGTGCTGCAGGGTGAGAGGCTGTGACTACTGACATTCTGACACTTAACTTCACATGTGACTGTTATTGACGAGAGATTCTAAAAGTCACATCATTAACTTGTTCACCTCATAAAGGTGCCAGGAGACCAAAGTGTGATCAAGCTTTGCTCTACTCGAGTGGTTCTGGGACTGTGATTTGACACATTCATTACCAAACCTTCTGTTATTGATTTTTAGATAGATAGATAAATGGATTTTAGTGGGACTGAGGCTCCCATGCATGCAGCTTAGCCTTTCCATATCCCAAAGTCTCCTCCAGTGACCTTTACTGTTAAGATAAAGAAAGCTCTCAAAGCACACTGAGGGATGTGGAGGATTTGCAAAAGAGGACATTTATGAAAATCTATCGTGAAGCGTCTCTTAGAAATACTTAGGACACATGAAGGAAAGGACAGAGAGTCAGTGTATGGAAAGGACAGGCTGAGTCAAATGTGGATGAAATGTTGGGAAATATAGCAATCTGTATGTGCATATGTAAAACAAAAATGCAAAGTAAAAAATAAGTCATGTGAGTTAAAATAAAAGATCTGCTCTGTGGCACCATCGGTCCGTTTACTGACATTAGTATATATAAAGTAGGAGATGTTAGTTTGTGAATCAGTTTGATTTTACGACTTATTTCTCAGTGTGAGGGGATAGTCAAATTGTAGAAGCAGTTGATATCTTATTTGTTTGGTTGTCTCCAAATGACTTGACCTCAGAGGTTTCCAAGAGGAACTAAACCCAAAACAGGCTTCTATTGTTAGAGCCTTCAAGCCCTCTCATTATTCTTCCATGTCCATATCTCCTGTCTTATATCTTCATATGAAAACTATCAGATTGATCCAGAGATCTTGCTCAGATCTACCTGTGGCTGCGGTGAGGCAGCTACCTTTGCAGCAATGTCACTTTTTATTGGGTAGTATCAAAAGAAACACTATCAGGCCCCGTCCACACGAAGTCAAAACGAACACGAAACGCTAATATTTTCCAGAACGTTTG
>NW_015150830.1:440609-444208 GCF_000732505.1 Cyprinodon variegatus
CAGTGTAATTTTCAGAACTTTCAGTGTAACCAAACACAAGTCAGTCAAAGGCCGGTACTCATAAAAAATGAACCTAGCTGCCTAAATTTGAGCTCACTAGGGACAAATTTGAGCAGAGCAGCCTATCGCACTTATATATCCTTGTGAGAACTCTGATATGAGGTGAAGGGCCACCAAAAATCTGAATATTTGGAGAGCGGAGACTTTTTCTGTGTTGCCTTGCATCTACCACCTACATACAAACTGTTTTAGTTGAAAAATCCCAGCTTTGTAGAAGTTGTTTGCAGAGGAATGAGATTTGAGAACATTGTTTATGGTGTAAACCTGTGGCTAGATATCCAGTAAATATGATTTATAATCAGCTGAAAGCTCAATCTGGCTTTCTGTGCTAGAAACCACAACAGCAGTGAAGACATTTTTTAAGTCTTTCCACATCTGTCCTGATGCAATTAATCTTCTAAAATAAAACCATAAAGTTTAAAACAGAGAGGAAAGAATGAACCCGAGGTTCCTCTTTGCAGCAGTCATTGGATGATAAGAGAATACAGGTCACTGATCCTTTAAAGGTTAAGTAGGAGACAAAAAGTAAAAACAACCATGCATTCACACACTCACTCCTAAGGAGGAGTTAATCCCCTTTTCCACTAGCACCTATCAAGCACGGCTCAACTCAGCTGTGCTCCGTTATAAGGGGTTTCCGTTAGTAAAGGCTATTCGGTACCATCTCCTTTTTATTGACTTGGTCGGGGTTTAATCAAACTCAGTAGAGCTGAGAATCCCATATCAGAGGAATGGTGGCAAGATGTTGGCCCAGACGATGTTGTCACTCCCTGTCTCACTAGAATGACCAGTTGGTGGATGCTGGACCAGCCCAGGCAGTGATGTGAGAAGCCTAAAATGCACTAAAGGGCTTTGGACAATCAAGCTCTCCCAGAGCAGGAATGAACGCCATGAACACAAGATAAGGGTGAGTCTTTGGTGACTACAAGCTTCTTATCACCAAAAGTTGCTTTTATGATGCGGTTTTCTTCTGCATAAAGAATTAATACAGATTCTTCATTTTCAATATCTCTATCTACATCTCCCTGGTTTAATGCACAGCCAGAGTTCTGATGAAAATTAAAAAGAGAAATCATATCTCTCCTATCCTAGCTTCTCTTCAATGGCTTCCTGTTAAATCCAGAATAGAATCTAAAATCCTCCTTGTGCGCCAAGTCCCAACACTTCATCTCAAGGTACTTTACAGTTCACCACATCCTACAGTCAAATTGATTCAAAGTTTTCTATCTAAGGAAAACCAGTTGATTGCATCGATTCATTGTCTCATAGGCAGTCACTCACACTAAGCATGTTTGTAGCGACAGTGGAGAGGAAAAACTCCCTTTTAGCAGGAAGAAACCTCCAGCAGAACCATCTGCAGAGCCCGACTTGTTCAAGGAGACAGAAGCAGAGATACAAAAAGTAACAGGAAACACACAGCCAGGCAGATAAGCTCCCAACTCCCATGTCAGAGAATGAAGAGAGCACATCCATCCAGTCACAGTCAGAGAAACAGGACTACACTGAAACACAGGCAGATCTCCAACATCTATAAACAAAGGTGTTGATGGCAGTAGCCGAACAGATGGAGTCACAGCCAAACAGAAACAGATAAGGCACAGCTACTATGAGAAAAAACAGAGAGAGCAGAACCTTAGAGATTGAACTAATAGATTCTGCAGAGTGGGAGAATAGAGATAGAATGAAGCCGAATGATGAAAAAGGGGTCCCTATGTCCTCCAGCAGTCTAAGCCTATAGCAGCATAACTATAGAGATAGCTCAGGATAACCTGAGCCACTCTAACTAGAAGCTTTATCAAAAAGGAAAGTTTTAAGTCTAGCCTTAAAAGTAGACAGGGTGTCTGCCTCACGGACTAAAACTGGTAGTTGGTTCCACAGGAGAGGAGCCTGATAACTAAAAGATCTGCCTCCCATTCTACTTTTAGAAATTCTAGGAACCACTAGTAAACCTGCAGATTGAGAGCGAAGTGCTCTGTTAGGAACATAAGGAACAATCAGATCTCTGATATCAGATGGAGCTTGGCCATTTAAGGCTTTATATGTGAGAAGGAGGATTTTAAATTCTATTCTGGATTTAACAGGAAGCCAATGAAGAGAAGCCAGGATAGGAGAGAAATGATCTCTCTTTTTCATTTTCATCAGAACTCTGGCTGCAGCATTTTGGATCAGCTGAAGGCTTTTAACTACAGTTTGTGGACTTCCTGATAGTAAAGAATTACAATAGTCCAGCCTTGAAGTAACAAATGCATGGACTAGTTTCTCAGCATCACCCCAGGACAGGAGATTTCTGATATTTTGCAATATTGTGCAGATGAAAGAAGGAAATTCTAGAAACCTATTTGATATGAGATTTGAATGACTTATTAAAAAGATAAAACCAATATTTTTTACTTTATTATCTGAAATCAATTTAATCCCATCCAAATAAAGTGACTTTTTCAAATACTTTCATCCAAAGACTAGAACTTCTGTTTTGTCTGCATTCAGGAACAGAAGGTTGAGAGTCATCCAGGTTTTTATGTTTTCAAAACATGCCTGTAATCTATGTAATGAGTTCCTCAAGTTCCTCATCAGACCTTTCTGGTGCTCACAGTGAAGGATTTTTTTTGATAACCTTTACAGTTTTGAAATGAATTAGGATTGTGTATCAAAATAGCCTTTCACCTAAAAAGCTTAGGACGGAAAAATTGAAAACAACACCTTCTTTTTTACATCATCACTGTGTTTGCACAATTTTTTGTAGAAAAATAAAAGTTGGCATTATTATTCCCCAATGTCTGCTGATACTTACAGTGAAACAGTCATAACCTTATCTATTATACTTTTTGTTTTATTAAACATAAATTAGCACAGAGTTTTACCTATGTTTTTAACATTTTGAGAATTGCCCTCTTTTTTCACAGAATGCTGCATCTTTTCAAAAACATTTTCATCAAAAACACCTCTAAGGCATCATTTCCCTATCTGTCCTGAATCAAATGGTGCAAGAAGGAAATTGATATGACTTATTATGCCAGAGTTATGAGCATTTGTGTGGCACAAAGCCCTCCTTTTAATAAAGCAGGTACAGTAAGGGGAGACATTAGGGTGCTGCAGACCATATGAATAAACACTGGGATATTCAAAATCCTAAACGACACATGTTTTTAAAATCGCCGCTTTGCCTAAACCGTTGTACAAACATAAGATTTGGCACAGATCATCTGCAGACCTTTCAAGCACTCATGTTGCAGGAATTTTCTTCAGACATTAAGTGTTTAGAATATTAGAATGTTAAATACTTTACTCCTATTCATGGTATAACATTGTACATCACTTTTTTCACCAATTAGAATTATATTTAAGTCAAATGGTCAAAGTATTATTTTATTTTACTCATCAAAATGTATTGCTCTAAAAAAATAATGAGTTTTGTGTACTTTAGACATTGCTTCTGCAGTATTCCTGACCTATGTGGTTGTCAGGGGAAGTAATATATGTATATGTATATATTAGGGTTGTCAAAAGTATCGAAACTCAAAAAAGTATCGATACTGAAA
>NW_015150830.1:444778-448087 GCF_000732505.1 Cyprinodon variegatus
TATATATATATATATATATATATATATATATATATATATATATTCTTGCAGCAAGAAGGTTCTGGGTTCGATTCGATTTGATTCGAGTTTACATGTTCTCCCTGAGCCTGCGTGGGTTCTCTCCGGGTACTCCCGCTTCCTCCCACAGTCCAAAAACATGACTGTTAGGTTAATTGGCTTCTCTAAATTGTCCTTAGGTGTTAGTGTGTGCATGAATGGTTGTTTGTCCTGTATGTCTCTGTGTTGTCCTGCGATGGACTGGCAACCTGTCCAGGGTGGACCCCGCCTCTCGTCCATTGACTGCTGGAGATAGGCACCAGCACCCCTTGGGTCCCCAATTGGGAAAAGCCTGTCAGATAATGGATGGATGGATATATATATATGTATATATATATATATATTTATACTGTGTAAAGTGCTTAGAAATTTCACCAAAAGCAGCAAATAAATTGTAAACGTAAAAGGGAAAAAGAGAACTGTTGAATATTCCCAGTCAGTCACTGTAGGAAGGACTTTACACCCCATTAGTAAATAAAAAATCACTTTTCTGACAAAAAAAGCTTAAAAGAAAAAGAAAAGAAAATACAAGGCATTTTATTCATGAAACATGACCAGAATAATCCTCTCTTTTCTCTCTCTCTTTTCTTCCTCAATAAACTGTTCACCACAAGTTTTTATTAGTCCAGTTGTATTATTTAGGAACGACAAGCCTTTTGATACATTCCCTCTCAATTTACTGGTTTCTAGCAGAGTAAAACTGCTGGGGGTTCAACTAATTTTGATTCAGTTTTAGGTGGCTATTTGTCATAGTATGTGATTGGAAGGATTGATTTTCTCCCTTCCACAACATTGATGAAACCCCTCCTGAGGGAAGCACTACCAGGGATCCATCTCGTGCTGATAACTTTGAGCTATGTTATCTGGTTGCTGCTCAAACAAGAGTGAATGCTCGGATTTGCTTCAGGTGTTTGTCTCTCCATGGGTCCATTTCTTCCTGTTTTTGTTTTCAAGGTTAAAATCTGATTGATGTGGAAGATCTTTTTTAAACCTGTTATTTTTTTTTTCTTTCACATGTGTTTGAGCATGTGACAACAATAGAAGTTATGGCTCTCTAGGATTATTATTTTTACAACTGTTTTAGCAGTGGGGAAGGTGTCAGACTGAAAAGGCTAGTAAAACATTAACAAACACCAAACACGGTGCAGCAGTTTTCCAACCATTGTAGATTATCATATTTTGTACATAAACAAATTTGTTTATTTTTTTTAGAAAAAGGAAAACCCATTACAAGTTTAACAGCCGTTTAATTGAAAATAAAGAGGCTCACAAGCAGATGCCAGTTGCCATCGCTAACGGCTAACAATAAGCTATTTGCAGTATTTTTACTGCAATTATGTCATATTTTTTTCTGCCGTTGTCTTATCCGTATTTTTATGTAAGAGTGGTGGAGGCGTCTTTAATTTGTTTTTGCATAACCAGCTGTGGTTGGCCAGCTGTTTTAGAAGTCTTTATCAGCCAAGTTTACAAGCAGAAAACCACTTCCTTTTAATTTCAAAATAAGAGTATAAAATTTTCTCTCATGACACTTATGATAACTTTACTTACCCAAACTGATCAAAATATGCTGACAAATTGGTGAGAGAAAGAGGATACACTTCAGCTCTGTTTTGCAGTTTAAGCTTGTTTCTTTGTTCAGTTATATTATTCATGTTAGTCCAAGTTTGTTTTATGTCATGGTAGTACAAAGCAATATAGTAAAAAATGTTTTCTTCTGCTGAAAAATACTTTTAAGTACAAATAAAAATGCCCAACTGATGAAGCTTCTGTTTTGTTGTTATTTGTATTTTTGGCTCGAAGGTCATGTAATCATAACAAGTTAAATCAATTTCCTTTACGTTATTGAAATACTTGAAACACTTAGCATTTTAAAGAAAATGTGTTAAATATATTAAACAACATATGTACTTGATATAGCAGTAGGATTAAATAACAACAGGATAAAATGTTAAACATCTGAAATATTGTGATTAAATAATGAAAACAAATTGGATGCACATGAAAAAAAAGGTAAAATATACTATAAATAATTGTTGACTTTAATTCTGGATCATGGTGGTTAGTTTTTTAGAACCTAATCTTTTCCTTCCTGAGATGTGTCCACAGGGCATGGATTCTCAATTTGTCATGCTGCTTTGAACTGTCACCATTCAAATGGTAGCGCTAACACCATAAACCAGTAAAACCTCAGAGCACAGGATACAGATGAGGGTGACTAAGCACAGTGGCGGCCCCACACAAGTCTATGCACACACTGGCTAGCAGTCAACAATCTTATCTTGTTTGAAGGCAGGTCTGGGCCAGCCTGGGTTGTTCAGTGGGAACAGCTCAACACTTCTTAGAAATCAAGTCCTTGACAGCAATTTTATCAAAGTTTTTGTTTTGTTTTCTGAAGCTGCTTGTTTAAGCAAAGCAGGTCAACTGATTCCTGATTTTTAGCCTCATAGGACTGAGCAGAAAACAACTATTACCTTGGCTGCAGCAAGCTGTTTTACATATAAATGTGGTTTTCATTTAGTTTTCTTTAACCAGATAAAAATAATTAAAAAACATTCTGCCACTTAAAGCACTGCATTTCCAGAGCATCCAAAGTTTTCCTTAATTTCTCTGTTATTTCCAGCAGTGTGTGAGAGAGCAAGACCTGACCTGCAGCCATACAATCCATCAGCATTAGTCCCACACAGTCCCCAGACTAAACACACTCTCATTACAGTGGCTGTAAGTGCCCAGAGGGCTCTTCTTCTACACAAGTTTATTAACACAAGACTCAAAATACAATACGAAACCTGGGTACACTGGACTCTTACAGTAAACACCACTTCACTGCTTCTGGTATATAATTAAAGGATTTAAATGGCCCAAGCTTATTGGGAATGACACGGCAATATGATTACTGTGGAACATGCTGTACTGTGTATAGTATAGGGCTCCGGGATGAGGTCATCTCCTTCAGGCCACTGTGGATTCACGTCTATTGTGTGAGGAGAGTTACAGGCGAGAATAAATCAAGATGAAGCATCCTAGCCGATCATTGGTAAGCATTATAAAGACATTTTTTTCACTGCACTTGCTAAATTAATTAGCTACTCCCCTAAAAATGTGAAGAAATCCTTTCTTTAATTTAAGCATATTTATGCTGAATAGTGAGAAAACAGCCCATGGTAAGAAATAATATATAAAGTACTCAAAAGCCAAATCCAAAAATATGAACTTAAAAAAGAAAAAAAATTATATATCAATTAATTAATTAAT
>NW_015150830.1:448690-468684 GCF_000732505.1 Cyprinodon variegatus
TGGATGAGAGGCTGGTTTGGTGAAAAATTTGTGCGTCTAGGCCAGGGTTTGGCTTCGTGTGGACGGGGCCTCAGTTCGGAGATTCTTCCAAACCTAGTCACTTCACTTCTCCTCTGCTCTCAAAGCTGGCTTTCTGTCTGCTGTCGGGGTTAATTCAATGTGCTAAATTCAGGCAAGCACTCAGAGTCTAAATGATGCATGTTTAACATTTTCACAGCGCTTTTCTCACGTGTAAGTGCAAATAAGAAGGCAAATGTGTGTAAAAGCATGTTTTCTGCTGCCGTTACGTTCAATAAATGCCAGCATATTGGCCTAATTACAGACCCCCGAAACGCCGGCTTCGTATGGATGAGAGGCTGGTTTGGTGAAAAATTTGTGCGTTTAGGCCAGGGTTTGACTTCGTGTGGACGGGGCCTCAGTGTTACCCTGTGACAGACTGGCGACCTGTCCACGGTGTGCACTGCCTTTCGCCTTTAGGCTGCTGGAGATGAGCACCAGCCCCACCGTGACCCTGATGGAATAACCTGGAGAAGATGGATGGAAGCATGAATAATATTCAGAAGTCTTTTTCTATTTCTATTAGCAAAATGTCAAAAACAACTGACAACAATAAAAGTGAGAACAGACCCAATACAAAAGAATAAAAAATAACTACTAAAGTAAAATCCAGGGTTAAATGCTTCAACTGCACAAACAAAAAACACTGCTGGTAATCCTTTTTGCACACAGAGTCAACATGGAGTTCAAAGGTCAGCCTATCATCAATCACTGTCCCTGGATACTTGTAATTATTAGTTAATGTGGCCTTTTTGTCAAAAATTAAAACAGGTTGCAGATCAGTACAACTCCTCCTAAAGTCTATGACCATTTCTTTAGTTTTTGAGAAATCCATTTGTAGTAAGGAGGTCTCACACCATAATACACTATTCATGCAATTATTTGCAAAACAAGTGGAAATAATTTATTTCCTTTTTACAATAAAGTTATGCACTACTTTCTGTATGCTATCAAATCAGAATAAAATCACAAATTAAAACAACTTATTTCCCATGCACGGCCCTGCAGAACCTCTTCACTTTATTTTAACGTAGAACCTGAAGTAACTTCCAACATGGCGCATCACATGGCAAAAAGATTCATTTCTAGGCCCTCGTTTCTTGCAGGATGACATTCATAACTTTTGCATTGGTCTCAAATTAAAGTTTGTTCCTTTTTAAATGACATTTGTATGTTAGAGGCATAAACTTTGGCCTCCGATTCCATTTGTTTGTATCCTTGAGATAAACATTTCAAGCATCACAGTTCCTTAAACATCAGCTGTTTACTTTCATGACAAGATCCCTCGGTCTCAAATATCTGCTAAGCACTGGACCTTGAGAGACAGAGGCCACATCAAGGAGGTCAACAAAGAACTCGACACCCTGGAGATACATTTGCATTGAGTTGCGAATGTAAAGCAACAGCAGGGCATAAAAGTGCCTTTGAGGCACCAAACACCTAAGTGGTAAAACAAAAGCCTCCAAACTGCTGTAAAACCCTCCGTATTGTCAAAGTTCTTCTTATCTCCAGAGGGAGAGGGGAGGACGGCCTGATCTTTGAGGAATGAGATCGTAGCTACAGGCAGCCTGCGAGACAAATGCTGGACCAGCTGACAGGGTACGTTTTGGTTTCATCTCACAAGTTAAGATAACAAGAAGGGTTTCAGTAACCGCCATGCATGTGCAAACTATAAATCCTGAGAGTAAGAGCTGCTATAAGGTTTCACCTTCAGAAAAACCCTGGACAAAGATTGCGCCGTGAAGCAGAAATAGGTGGATTTGTCTTAGATTACCTGCTGCTGGAATTTGTTATATAAATCCAATGTATAGCACCAGATTGTCATTGAAGTCCTTTTCTATGTGAACCAGAGGACATCAGTTTACAGCATGGAGGTAAACATTGCAACCTCATTATAGAGGATGGTTAAGGATGTGTCTGCCAAGTGAAAAAGTTAATTTGCGTTTTTATGCGCACAGAAAAAAAAAAACCCACCCCCGTTTCCTCACCTCCGACTTTTACCCCCACCTTCTCTTCACTCCATTGTGAAGCCATCAGATAGCGGGTTCCAGGGGTCCACACCTGTCTCAGGGCTATGCAGAAGAGATGGATGCGTGCATTTTGAGCATCAGATAGCCGCTAGCAAGGGTTAGTATTGATCTAACGCTTCACTGGGCCTTTGTGAGAGCAGCAGCTGCTTTTGGGGGGGGGTTTAGATAAGCAATGCAAAGGGAATTGTTTCTCCTAAAACCCCTCTTTTTCTTTTCAGCATACACACATGAAAACCATCACTTAATTCAACACTTCATCGCTCTAGAATAAAATGTGCTTTCCCCTGACATTAAAATCAGCAAATAAGCATTAAAACATCTGCCTTCAGGGAATTGGAACGACTATTGGAAATCACACAACAATATGCAGCTCTTTGGATTTTCTCGTTTAATCATCTGTAATCTCCAGAGTGAAAATAAAAAGGAAAATGCTTCATGTTGGAGTATCCCTGTCCCTGTTTGGACCACAGACACTTTACAGGGATGGATGGGGGCGTTGCTATGCACCATGGCAGTGAGACCCTCCCTTAGATGAGTCACAGGCTGCCCAGTCGACACCAACACCTCATTCCCAGCCAATAATGAGCCATGCCAATGAGCAGGACAGCCACCCCAGCGCTCATCATTAAACGGTGTCATGATTCATGTCCACATGAGACCATCATATAAATATGATGGGGAGATAGCTAGCTAGAGCAGAAAGAAGGAGAGATGGCAGAGAGGATCCAGGAAATGTAACTGGTTTGTGCTTTTATGTATAAACATGGAACCTGATGTTTATGCATTACATACATGCATTACTTTTTGGTAATGCATGCATGTAATACATGCATTACATTATATATTACATTACATTATTACATTATATATTATACTTCAGAAATGTATCGTGCTATGACCAAAGGTACCAGAGATACAGCAATGTATTTGGTTCACTTGCTCAGATATTTGTGAAAACACATAACACATCCACCAATCACGATGCAGCACTCAATGCATTTAAGCATCCAGCCATGAGGAAGACCTCTTGCTGAAGTTCAAAGCCCATTGGTTGTTCTAGATAAAATCTACCAGGGGTCTAGTTTTTTTTGTTTTTATTTAGTTTTTTCATGTGGGCACAGAACAAAACAATAACATAGTATATTAAAGGTACACTATGCAACCGGTGTTGATTTTCCAGCGAGGATCCCCCCAGAGGATGAAAGTAAAAGTGCACTGTCGTAAATATGCTCAGCTGTTCTCCTGGTTTCTCCGTCAAGCCAGGCACGGTTGTTTAGAGCTTAGCAGACAGGCGAACGCAACGAATCACCATGTCTACTGCGGTAAGTGGCTATTTTGTTCCAATTTTCGAGTTTGAAAATTTAGCATGTTTTCATACATTATTTGTTATGCATGTGTCTAAATAACAAAGATTGTAGTTAGCCAAGTTGGAGTTTCCCATACATTTATCCGACTGTCGGATGACATCGGCTTTCGCTGTTTTCTCGCTGGTTCCGCCATGATAACTGCACAAATATCGCCACTGCGCTAGCAACGAGCATGCCTTTCAATGGGGGCGTGTAGCAGTTCTCGCCGTAAAGCAAGATCGACTCTCGCGATACACGAGACTTCTTAGCCTGTGGGTGCGGGCCGAGGGCTCCTGCACTTGCAAGTACGGTATTTCCCCTACAGACCACCAGGCCGGCCGAGAAAACCTTTGTTCGACCTGAAATGACTCATTTAATTATCCAAAATGTTATGGAACACATTAATTAACTGAAAAATGTTGCATAGTATGCCTTTAAGTCGGCCACAAAGCCAAGTCTAAAGACTTTTGTCTGATGTAACAGATAAAAAGTGTGATCCTATTTTAATACCGCTTAAAGAAAAAGTCCAGTCAAATTCAGAATACAAACTTCTGAAAGTACTTTAAGTATGAAATTATTACATACTTTTCAATAAATAATCAGTGTTTTTAATAAAGAGTAATTTTATTTGATTGTGCTTTACTGGAGGCATCCATGTTTGTCAAAGAACACTACTGCCACCTACTGGTTTGTGACGTCAGGGTGCGGTATTGGCTGTTGATCAAGTCCCATTGCTATATCTGGTGTTTGTCACAATGTGCAATTATCCATTATGGTGATGACCAATGCACTATGTGAAGCAGAGAGTAACGATGACATTGACATGTTTTTCTCTGGCCAGAAGTTCGATGGCAAATCCTCCCTCTTCAAGTTGGCGATCCAACGACCAACCCGTCCGTGGAGGATCAGGAATCAGAAAGGTGGAATAACTCTATTTCTTCACTTTTACCTGATGTATTCCAACATCCAGCTGCCATGCACGTGGGCATTGTCAGTTTCACTATAGCTCTGGTGAATTTCAATGGTGAAGTCCTCTGGAAATCTTCAATAATTGTTGTTGATTGCAGATGTGTCTAGTAGTTCCCATTGATTTAGCTTGGAAAGCGGGGAGAATGGCGCTAGGCTTACCGCACCGTGACGTCACTGCTGGAAGATGGCAGAAGGGAGGGGTGTTACTATATTTGGGCAAAAATGGCCGCTCCCAGATGCAGTGATCACAACGAAAAATATTATTTTTACTTTTTTACTGATTAACGCTAAATTCTTTATATCAACGTGAACGTGCTAGTTTTAGGTTTAAATAATGATCCATTGGTTATTCCTTCCTGACTGGACTTTTCCTTTAAACCTGAATGTCATTTCTAAATAATAGTAAAGTAAATTGTAAAGCCAGAATATTTCCAAGGAAAATGTTAGAGTTAAACCATATCTGTTGCTCCAACTGTTATGTTATTGGAGCAAATCATCATTAAAATCTGATCTTAATAAGTAGAAGTTTTATAAAATAAGTGCACTTAATCCCCTTAACTCGTCATTAAGATGACCTGCCAAAATAATTTTTGCTTTCGTAATAAAATAATTAGATATGATGCACTTTAATAAGATAATGGAGTGTTTTATTTTTTACTTTAAAAGTAAATAATCATATTCTGTTGCCAAACTATGTTACTTCTCTGCTAAAATTGAGGGAAAATAAACTTAATTCTATTAATTTTCTATTTTTTGCTGTGTTTGTTTTCAGTACAGGGCCCATAACAGTGACCAGGACCTGTTCTACAGGGGTAATGGCCCCTTCTGGCCCCGCTTTACAACCGCCCTTGTCAAAGTCAGCATAAAAATTATAAAATGATTTTCTCAGAAAACAAAATGCTGACTGATTTATTTTCTGGTAGAAAAGCAACAGTAGACTCAAAAACAGCTCAACGTATCAAACAGGTGGGAGACAGCAGCAGAGGACAAATAGTAGTAGTGTGGATTATAATGGTGTAGTGTTTACATTTTTTTATATGATCCCTATAAGCTTGAAATTACTTCTTTTACTCCAGATAGTATTTTCTTTATACTCCCACTTATTGGTAACTCTTTTATTCCCATTAATAACTATAAAGAAACCTAGCCTGAGCTGGGTAAAACCCATAACCCTGCTGTATAAACTCAACAGAAGCTGTACTGCTTCCCATTTGAACCATTACATGAGTAGCTAAATGACCTCAGATCAGTTATGCTCATCCACTACTTTGGAGCATAAACAGGCCAAACAGTATTGGACAGAAAATACTCCCAAAAACGGGAAGAGAACAGATCCATCAGGATGAGAAATTTTCTAAAAAAAAACAACATATATTTCATGCAGAAACCTCCACAGACCTCAGCTTTAACACGTATCTGATAAGGTTTAATCAGCATGGGGGTGGGGGCTCATGATAAAGCATTTCAGCTCTGTGTCTAAGAGTCAGAGGTTTTCCTCTATGTGGCAAGGATGTCCTTATATACCCCCCCAACACTGTTCTCTGTCTCAATCTGATTCACTTTCCTGAGCCATGTCTCCTTCACCCCCATGTTTCATTTTCTTCTTCTTCTTCTTCTCTCCCTGCTCTCCAGCCTCTGTGCATTCTGGGCTGGCTCTGTATCAGTGAGACACTTTTTAAACCCCAGCTGGGGGAGAATACGGTGGCTTGGTGGGGGGAGGGTTTCAAAAGGGTAAGTGATTGCCCTCTAGGGGACGAAGCAGAGAGAAAAAAAAGCAGGACGCCTTATCGCCCAAGCCTCCAATAGCACTGCTGGCTCCCACCCAGAGCCACGGGGGAGGCGTGTGGAGGGGATGGAGGAGACGCCAGCTTGATGCTGCCTCTTGACACAGCAGACTCAGTGGGGTTTCTTCCATCTCCTCCTGCCAGTATGGCCACAGAAAGCAGCCGCCCAGGCAAACGCTGCCATCTGAATGAGAGCCGCCGCTGTACGCTCTTTATGAGAATTCATTCAGACTGTAAGAACAAATTAAACTACAACAGTTTGTTTGTCTTTTCATTTTGGTATTTATCCCTGGCCTCAATTTGTTTACACAAATCCGCCGTTTAGATGAAGCGATCTGTTTTATGAGTGATATTATTGCAGGAGACGGTGCAGGTGATAGCTCACTGTAAACAGGCAGCAAGCGGAACGCACTGCTGACCTATTTTCTTTATTCAAATGAAGACATAGGAACAAACAAGAGAAAAACACACAAAATGAATATATGTGACACCACCTGGCTTCATGATCAGTACATGTTTGGAGAATGTGATGCTGTGGAACCCCTTTTAAAAAAGGCTCCCCTTATAGAGGGCTGATCAATAGCTTACATTTATTTTATAAATTGATCTGTAAGTACTTTATAACTAATGTATTATGCATTGAACATGTTAATTATGCTAAAAGTTATGTTTACAGAGGCTTATTGTGCTTACAAGGAAGTAGCTTAGTGTGAAATGTTGAATATAAGCAACACTCGATAAAATGTATAGCTGAGGAAATTAGGCTCACTATTTGGCAATAAGCTGGTCAGTTTTCTCTGTTGCTTCCCTTCAATAATGCATAATTTACACATATAAATGTGTTTACACATCATTTAATAAAATTTATTTAAACTTTATGTGAGCCTTATTGTAACTTGGTACCATAAATGGAAATACAATCTGTTTTGTTTGCATTATTTGTAGAAATTGAAATGTTGAACCAAAAATCTGCAACAATATAAGGATAAGTGGAACATATTTTACATGTTCTAACTTTCTTGGACAGGCACCAAAGTTTTCAACCATTGTTAACTGTTACTTTAGGAGGTTTTTTTTCAGACTGAACACTTTAAAGAGGTTGTTGCAACAAATAAAAATAAAAAAGAAGCAGGAACTGGAGATTTCTTTGCTGTCATTTTGTGGTTTTGCTCATTTTTGTACCTGACTTTCCTGTCATTACTTAAATGAAGCTGTGTAGTTCTGTGGATTTCATACAAGCTTTGACAACTTAAAGTCATTTCATATATTTCAATCAGCCTGCTGTACGGAAAATGTGTTTAATGAGAGTAAATAACCTTCAGCAGCAGGGTTATGCGCACAGTTATTTTGGTTCATGATGGGAGAATCCCTGTCATGCAATGCGATAAATCTGAGTTTTATTAAGTAAAAGATTTTAAAAATAGTTTGTTTACAAATGTAAAATGTTGGTGGGAAAGGATGAAATTGGAAATGTACAACATGAGGAAGTAGGGGAAGAAAAAAAAAACAGAGTTTAGAATAAATATTTCTGTGGAATTGCGAACTTAATGTCAAAACACTCCTGCTGTTATTATTGGCATTTACGTCATGGAGTGAAGCAGATGTTTTTTTGCTAAGTAAAATTGTAGAATCTGTCATAAGGTGAGAAAAATGTCACATTTTTTCGACTCGGCAAGTGGTTTCACATTTTATATTATCTGAGATATAAAAGGAAAATAAAAAATGTATTAAATTTAACTCATTTATTTCCCTTTCAACATGGCAGCGGCTTAGGAGGAGGGATTGCTGCAAAAACAACAACCTCATAGCCTACATTTAACACTTCCACTTGCCATCCCTGCAGCATTAATCATATGTGCTTTTATTTCAATATGAATTCATGATTGAAATGATCTGTTTATATATTTCTGTATAGGAATGAGGTCCCGCTGTGTTTATTTACCTTGAGATGACAGGTGTTTGGTGGCATTGCTTCAATTTTGGCCACACTAACAAAGCAAACACTTGTTCAACCAATTTTTTTGTGCCACATAATTTGCATAACAAAACAACTATAAATGCAGCATTTTATTTTTAGCTTTCTTAATTCTTTTTCTTTGAAAAAAAAAATCAAAGTGTGGATATGTGCACAATTACACAGTGACGTCAAGAAAGTAAACCTCAAATGGGGTGCCAGAGATTATCCGTGATTTGTCTGTTTTTATCACTTTAGATTTAAAAACAAATCAAAGTTTTAATTCCTGCGTTTTAACTTTTGACAACAAAACATGACTTCAATGTTTGGCATCTTTCCATTCCACTCATGTTGCTTGTTTGTTTTTAATTTTGGGTGGGAAAACTCATTAACGGCTGTTTAAAAAAAGAAAAAAAGCATGAGGATCTAGTGAGTTACTGATAACCACAGCGGTGATATGAAGCTGTTTCCAGCTGTAAAAATATAACATTGGGTAGCAGACAAGCAGACGCGTCGACGCAGCAGGCGCCTGCAACAGTGTCCAAGCGCCACCTTCAGTATCCAACCTGAGGGAAGAGGAAAAAATGCACAAAAAGTCAATAAGTCTCTGCAGTTCATGTGGAAAACATTCTTTGTTTGCATTAAAATCACACTTAAAATAAGGAAGTAAAAAGATTAGAAAACAGAGGTTATGCTTCTGTGCGCTCCTGTGCGTAATGCTGCTCAGAGGAGCGCGCGGCGCTGACTGTGTGTTTAATATGCTTGTCTCGCCCGGCGTGTTGCCCCAGACACTGTAACACAAATCCCCACCTCCACTCCGGAGCCCGGAATGCAAAGGGTTAACCGGAGTCCTGGAGTCTTCGGAGTCTACTGGGCGGAGTGGAAGGAGCGGGATTGGATGACGGAGCTGTGACGCAGGGGACATGAAAAAGCTGATAACTAGTTAAGAAGGCAGTTTGTAACTCTGCAAAAAGAGTGCAGAGAGCTTGAGACACGTTAAGCAGAGGACGTGGATGAACCCAGAGAAAAGCTGAGCCGTCCCGGCGGTGAGGAGCTGTTAGAGACTGCAAAGAGACTCCGAACTGTGGACAATGGTGCAGCACACGGACCACAGCGAGACGGATGGCAGCATGTCCAGGGAGGCCACCGACTCGGAGGAGAGCGAGTTTATGGCATGCAGCCCCGTGGCGATCAACCCGGACTGGTGCAAGACGGCCACCGGGCACATCAAGAGACCCATGAACGCCTTCATGGTGTGGTCAAAGATTGAGCGGAGGAAGATCATGGAGCAATCCCCGGACATGCACAACGCGGAGATCTCCAAGCGCCTGGGCAAGAGGTGGAAGATGCTGAAGGACAGCGAGAAGATCCCGTTCATCAGAGAGGCCGAGAGGCTGCGGCTCAAACACATGGCCGACTACCCCGACTACAAGTACCGACCCAAGAAGAAACCAAAGCTGGACAGCTCCAAGCCCTCCGCGCCGTCACCGGAGAAGTGCGGGAAGATCGCCAAGACTCCCAGCAAGAAGTGCCCCAAGATCAAGACAAAAAGCGGCTCCAAAACCTCTCACGGTTACGCGGAGGACTGTGTGTTTCCCAGCCTAAAAGTTGCAAAAACTGTGAAAAGTGAGCTCACCGATGAGGACGACGACGACGAGTATGAAGAGGACTACCGGATGGGTTTTAAAGCGGGGGAGGAGGAGCGCCTCAGGCCGTACGGCGTCGCCAAAGTCCCGGCGAGCCCGACTCTGAGCTCCTCGGCGGAATCCGAGGGGGCGAGCATGTACGAAGAGGTGAGGAGCCACAACAGACTGTTTTACAACATCAAGAGTATTTCCAAGCAGGGCGCACTGCACGCTGCCTCCGCGTCACCAGCATCCTCCAGGTCGGTCTCCACCTCCTCCAGCAGCAGCGGCTCCTCGTCCGGAGAGGACGCGGACGACCTGATGTTTGACTTTAGTTTGAATTTCGCTCCGAGCGCCGCAGGCTCCGAGCTTGGTAACCCCAATTCAGGAAACCTGTCCCTGTCTCTGGTGGATAAGGACCTGGACTCTTTCAGTGAGGGCAGCCTGGGCTCCCACTTTGAATTCCCAGACTACTGCACACCAGAGCTGAGCGAGATGATCGCAGGGGACTGGCTGGAGGCGAACTTTTCCGACTTGGTCTTCACATACTGAAGAAAAAAAAAAAACCCAGAAACTGTTCCTCTAGTAATAACAGAGAAGGAAGATATGAAATTATATGTGTCCTGGTCAGATTGTCCTAAGTCCTGCCTCTTGTGGGTTTTCTTGCAGAGGGAGGAGGACTGTGATCCGAGGTGAGGTTTGAGATGCTTCTGAAGCTGGTAGCAGAAAAAAAAGAGGGAAAAAAAGGCAAGGTCTGCAGACTTTTTTATTATCTGACAGCATGACAGGGTTTTCTGGATTTTTTTCCCCTCATAGGTCTGCATTTACTGCTCAGCTTAAACAGACCGAGAAGGGAAGAACTTCTATGCATCTTATCCTCTTCAAGACAAAAACAAAACAAACTGCAGGGAGCTGAACTCGGACTGAGGACTGTCTCAAAGCAAATCTGTGAACTGAAGATTGTTCAGGATGCTACTTTTCAACGGTTTGTGTAATTTCTAAATGCCGCAAAAATGTTTTTATTTTTTCGTTTTTTTTTTCTTTTTCAGGTTTGCTTTTGTTTGTTTTTTTTTTGTTTTTTTTGTAACTGATTTCTTTTACCTCCTGGTTTGGAAAAAAAAAAATCAAGCAGCCTAAAACCTCTGCAGAGTATGCAGGTGCGGAGGAAACATTTTGATACATAACAGACCTCATCTTTTTAAAAGAAAAAGATATTTTCAGGCATATTTTTGTACAGTTCAAAAAAGGGAATGTTCTTACTGTGCTTTCAGTGAGTTTCAGGCACTTCTTCCCTTTATCCTTTTTTGTTTTTACGCATGCAAGGTGAGTCCTGGTTTTAAGGATTAAGTTAAACAGAAGACTTGCATCAAAAATGCCTTGTGATTTTAAACTAGGTTTTGTACAGTTGTAGAGCAGATTTGTTGAGTATTTGTAGACGATACAATGGCATCATGGGGGAACACATACCTCAGAGCTGGAACTAGTTTCAAGATTGTATATGTACTGTAATATAGTAAAGTTAGGAGTTTATGTATATCATACTCGTGATATGTGGATGGGTCCCGATCGCAGGTGTGAAACTGGATTTTTTGGTATTTTTTATGGCACATACTGTTTTTTCTTCCCCCCTTTTCTCATTTTTTTGTGCAATATATACTCTTGAGATACAGACCATCAACAATTGTAGCAAGTGATGGGAAAACAGACTCGTGCACTGTCGACATCATCTCGGGTTATGATGCTGAAGCCTCTCCGGGCAGGGAAATAAACAAAATCAGCTGGAACTGATACAAAGCAACTGTAATGTGGCCTCGTGGTGTGATGCATGCTAATAAAACACATATATTAATTTGAATGTTATTTGGATCTCGTAATAGGGCATATTATCTTAAAAACTAAAAAAAATATATATATAAAAAATCTCACACTTGCAAATTAGGAAAGATAAGAGTTCCACAGAAAAAGGGGCATATAGTCTGATTGAGTGGTGGCCTGGCTTTATTTTAACAAGCAAGCAAAAAAAGAACATTCCATAGTCCTGTTTCATGAAATGAAACTTTATTTTAAAAACTGAAGACTGCCTTCTTTTTTTATTGACATGAACCACAAACCTGTATTTTTTATTTCTTGCACTTAAAAAAAGCAGATATTGTTTATTTTTATGTGGGTCTTACATATGAAGTTTGTTTGATTCCAAATTTTTTGGAATTATGGCCTAATTATATGCCGAGACGTTATTTTTGTTTGTTTTCATTGGAAGTTCTGGGCAGTAGTTACTTCACATTCCAAGTGTGAATCTGTCTTTGACTCATCTTTTTAATAAATAAGTACCTACCACCATCCACTGTCCGTTGGGTTTGTGAATAAATGTACACAGATGTGTTATTATTTGGATTTATAAAAAAAAAGGATGTGACGACAGAATGATGCCTGTTTTGTAATTAGGCAGAAATCTTTTAAAATGGCTGGGCTCCAGCTAACATGTGAATTCACATTTAATAAAAACCAGAAAATGCAACAAAAAGGAAATTAAGAATTTTTTAAACTGAAATGTTGAGCTGCTTTTCTGTTCTCTGCTCTTTTCTTTCCCTTTCCTGAAAAAAAAAAACAGACTGCCTCTTTAAGAACTTGAATTGCCCGCTTGGAAGTAGCTAGAGCTCTGATTGGTTGCCGTTGTTGGTCCCCTTGGAAACAGAGCTGGAAACAGGAGCTGCTGCTCTCAGCATGAGGGAGCTCTCAGTCTGTCTGGCTTTCATTCAGAAAACCAGCCCTCCACTCTTAAAGCACTCAGCCCAGAGCAGATTGGAGATAGGAGGAGGAATTGTCTTAACAGGACATATGCAGCTCAGGGGTAAAGGGAGGGAATTACTGACAGTTAAGGGAAAAAAAAGGTTTTTTTTTTATTGCTGTAAAATGTAAGAGATTTTCTTATTTCCAGGGAAACTGAAATCACTAATCTGCTGCTTTTAATGCCTGCATGCTTTAAAAATAATAACAGCTCTATGCTTTGCTTTAAAATATAAAGGTAATAAAATTACTTGATTAACATTTTTACATTTCTCTAAAAGAACCACACTCAACATTCAAGGATTTTTTTTTTTAATCGCTTAAATCGTTTTTTATTATTCTAAAAATCAGCCTTTTCCTTCACTGTCCCTACATATAGAACCTTCTTTGGCAAGAAATTATATTAATTCACTCATAACTTGACCTAAAACATAAAATTAGTAAGATGGTTCTTTTATTTAATGATAAAACAATCACATTTACAATAAGTTATTAAAAAGACTTAAGATATCCATTTTCCAATGCTTCATGTGAATTTGGTTTTATTTGATTTTGTAAGGCAAAGGTCAAAAATTGCTCTGATTGAAATGGTTGCTAAAGTCAGTTTAATTAGAAAAAAAATTGCTTGATCATTATTTTATTTCAAGTAATGAATGAATTTCCTCATTAAATACTCATCCCTGTTAAATAAATCAAGGCAAACACCAGAGAGGATTATAAAAACAGAAATATCTCAATTTAAATAAAAGGAATGGCAGAATAAACCAGAAAAGAAAGAAAGATTCATATCAAGTATTATCCTAACTGATCAGCAGGTTCCTTTAACAGGATACATCCCAGACATTTATAATGTCCTGCAAAACATAATTAGCAGCACAGCCAATCGTTAACAGAGCTTCCGTCTTCACGGTGTCATGAGGCTGTTTGTGTCTGGAGAGCAACACCACCGGGTCCCCCACTGTCCCCCCCCTTCCTGGTTTAGAGAGACCCACCTTCAAACGGCGGCTGCTGAGATGTTTATGCTCAGAGCGGCCGCAGATTCCAGTGATAAATATTCACCATGCGTGGCTGCTCAGGTAGTAGCCTTCCCCATTAAGTCCGTTTGCAAATCTGTAATAAAACATTTATCTAGCTATTACTTTAGCTGACCTATTGGTCAAAATTGCTAATGGGTTCCAGGACTATTCCCAGTTGGATCTCTGCATTGATTTTGTGCTCCTCTGAAATATTGGCTCGAGGCTAATGTCACCGGTACACATTGAAATGAAATTACTGATCCGTTGAAATTTGCCTCCATTTCCGCCTGAAATAAATAAATGTAAATGCAGATCAGTCAGAGGGGTGGAAGTGAACGGTTGTTTTTGAAAGGTGATGGCCGTACGGCAACGCCAGCTATGGGATGAGGAAAAAAAACTGTCATTTCTAATCTCTTGAATTCTTAAATCATTCATACAAGCTTGCATGTTCCAATCAAATGTTAGACGAGAAATCTATACACGAGAAGCCAGCTGCATAACTATGGAGGCACAATCCTGCTGTGACCGGGCCTCGTTTTAGACAGGATGCTAAATCCAGTAATAATAAAGCCTCTTGTAATTTCTTCACACATTTTTTCTTTTCTTTTTTTTCCGCCGCCCTTTACCTCTCATCCAGTCAGCGTGGATGCATTACATCACCGCTTAGCTTATGCTGCTGCGCAGTAAGATCCTGTGTTGTGTCATCGCTGATCCACATGTGTTCCTCCTCTCCCACTGGGAGACAGCCTAATATTGCTGTGGGAATACTGGCATATACTCTCCATGCTTGTGGTTTCATAACAACAACAACACAGCTTGCATAAATTTAAACCTGTTTACAGATTTTGCTAATTGATGAGAGGGCAACGTTGACGTAATCAATTCTGGCTGTGATCAGTGAGGTGTTTTCCCCACTTCTGATCAACTCTCTTACCTTACTATATTTACAGGTGCTTCTCAAGATATTGGAATCATAGATACACTCAACCCCTGAGTGCTGTATTACAAACTTTACTTGTGCTAAATCTAGATGATTAGAGCTTTTGTTATAGAATTCTAAATCAGACTCATAAAATTATCATACAGAAATGTTGTTTTACAGCCTGAGATTAGTGCATGGTAGTCCATGGGGTTATGTAGCCAAAAATACTTTTAGAAAGTTTAGTGGAAGGAAAAGTGCACTGCAGATTTCTGGAGTGAAAATTCAGGTTGAAATAAAATAATACTAAATTGTTAAAGCTTTGGAGTTCATTGATTAACCCTGACTCTGACCTATGTTGAGGGATGCTAGTAGTCAGAGTTAAATTTTCGAGTTCTTTCAGTTGGTGTAATTTTTACTCCCCAGCGGAGGGCATGTTTAACTGTTTCATTTAAACAGTGCAGCTGTGCTGTGCTAAACAGCTAAAACTCAGCAGCCTCATTGTGCAGGAAACCCTGCCTGCAGTCAAAGAGGAGATTCCACTCTGTTTGCCCATCAACGATGATTCAGGCTTGTGGAAAACTTCCAGTGATACACTTCCTGGATAACAAATAAGATCTCTGGTAGCACAGTAGCGCTTGTTGCAACAAGGAGGTCCTGGGTTCAGTTCTAAGACGGAGGTTTATATGTTCTCCATGTCTATTACCGCTTTCCCACTGCCCGAAAAAACCCTTTAAACCAGAGAACTGGCAGTGAGAACAGTCCACTTACGTATGTCTACCTCTCTGTAAGCAAATTGCATTAAAATAACTATAATAATAATAAATTATTGGAACAGAAATTATGTGATAGCATTGAGCGCAACGTATGGACTTCAACACACAGCGCCAGTCGCTTCTGATCTAATAAGCCAAAACAACTCTGTTTACATTCGATAAACATGGATCAGCTCTGTCGAGAGGGATTCAGACAAATAATAGAGCGAAAAAATAGTTTTTTGGAATTATGGCCTAATTATATGCAGAGACGTTATTTTTGTTTGTTTTCTTTGGAAGTTCTGGGCAGTAGTTACTTCACATTCCAAGTGTGAATGTGTCTTTGACTCATCTTTTTAATAAATAAGTACCTACCACCATCCACTGTCCGTTGGGTTTGTGAATAAATGTACACAGATGTGTTATTTCTTGGATTTATAAAAAAAAAAAGGATTTTGTAATTAGGCAGACATTTTTTAAAATGGTTGGGCTCCAGCTAACATGTGATTCACATTTAATAAAAAACAGAAAATGCAACAAAAAGGCACACTGACTATGCCCTGGCTTCCTTACACGTTGCTCTCCATTGTTTACTTCCCTGATTTCTATTTTCAGTAGGAAAGAGGTGTATGTGTGGGTATTCTGGCTTTCTCACATCACCCCAAAATATGATTATTAGCTTAAGTGATGTCACTGAATTGTCATTAGATGTGTACACATGATTCTATGTGTGTGTTGCCTTGCAACAAACTGGTAATCTGTCCAGATTGTACTCTGCCTTTTGGAAATGGGCACCAGGGCTCTGTGACCCTGATGGACAAGCAGTAGAAGATGGTTTGATTGATGTCTCAAAATGAAGCCAATTAAATGTTACTTTTTAAATCTTACACTGTGCATGCAGCATGGATGTTATTTGTCTTAATATGAAATATATTAATAGTATAAAAGTGTTAATGATATAAAAGAGAAAGAGTTACAAGGATTTCAAGAGTCTCCACTAAGACTAGAAATGAGCCAATGTATGAATCAACAGGTTTTCTGTTACTTCTACTTCAGATTGTAGATTAGTTTGATAATTTAACTCCTGGGGAGTACAATTTTTACTAAAGGGCTTCAACTAAATAAAAATACTACTTTTTATTTAGTTCTGAGTTTCATTATGTGGTGTAATCTAAAACTGAGTTGTTAGTAATGCTTAAGGAGTTCAATCCAAAAAGGAAGTTTGCTGGTGATTCACAGGGCAGCTGGAGTCATTTCTTCAAAACCCACCAGAGACACGTTGATGATCAGTTGGGAAGTCACCCTGTCTACTGGTGTTGGATCTCTGAGTTTTTAATGCACTTCAATTAAAAAATAATGGGAAGAAAATAATTCAATTTGATAAAAAATAGTTTATCAGAATCAAAATACAAGCATATGGAAATACTGACTTGTTTTTCAAGCAGGACTTGTTATCTGTCCTCAGTTAAACCACTGTGGTGTGATCAGCAAGCTGAGTGGGTCTAAACCTCCCAGAGAATTTATGGTCTCCTGCTAAAAGGAAGAGAGAGACACCAAAACCAACAATGGTGGTTTTCAAAGCAACCTGGGTCCCTGAACGCCTCAACAGAACCACAGGATGATCACCTCCATGCAACGCTTCACTGATGCCCCGCCTCCTCACCAGCAAATCTGACCACATCTCCCCTTTCCTGGCTTCCAGAAGCTTATAGAATAGATTATAAAATCTTATTGTTTATTTTTAAAAGCTCTCCATGGCTTAGCCCCCTCCTCCTCCAGTATCTGACTGAACACTGAGATCCTCTAACCAGCTGCTGCTGGTTGCCCCCAAAACAAAGCTTAAACCCAAAGGTGGCCGAGCCTCCCTAAATCCCCTCTAAAAACAAATTTCTTTCCTCTAACTTTTAATCAAGCTTGAGTGGATACTGGTTTGATTTTAAGTATAACTATTCATTTGTTTTCTTTTCTCTCATCACTCATGCTGTTTTAACTATATAGCAACTCCTGTTGTTTTTAAAATGTTCTTTATGATAAAGTTAAAGAGTTGATGCACTTATTTGTGCAAAACGTAGCTGGAATCCTCAGAATTTACCTCCAGAAGTTAAACACTTTATCTTACAGTGAGTAAAGAATAAAACCCCTGAAATGTATCAGCATTTTTTATATTCTGATAGTTGAGACAGACCAGTACCATCCGTGTTCTGCAGTGGTTCTCAGTTCCTCTAAAGTGTAACAGAATCAAAATTTGCTCCAAATAAATAGAAAAACAACAACCAACATCGACCATGAGTGTTATTTATCATCTTATAAATCAACATCAGAAAAAAACTCCCTTTTTATAACCGGCATGACTGTGTGCTATGAAATCTGTGATAGAATGACCTTATGAGTGCTCATTCCTAATGGGCTGCCGTTCCCTTGCTGATAGGGAGAATTTGTCTCTAAAATTGTCTGCCTGAGCAGCAGTCCGGTCCCCATGTCCTCTGCTCCTGTCTTGGCCTGGGGCGACTCCTGCTGCTGTTGATGGCTATCCATTTGCTCTGCCCTCTCCTCAAATGGGTAGAGAGGCAGAGAGGGAGCATCAGCCCCATCTGCTGCACTGATATTTACTATCCCTTTACGTTTATGAGACTTGGGGGGAGGTGGGTGGCAAAAGCCCTAATTCCCTCATGGTTTTTTAGCACCATAGCAGATATGCCCACATGCATGCACATAATGACTGAGAGTGAATGAGAAAGGCAGAAACGATCCATAAACACAATGAGAAGCACTGCTTGTGTAAAACAGAGTTCTGTTCAAATTGAGCCTCATGCAGCCTCGTACAAAAGACTGGAGGTAATGGATGATAAGCATGTAGCTTTGATGCATGGTTTGCTGTTTCCAAATTCTCCCTCTCACAAAATACGTAGCAGCTTTCATTATTTAGAAACAGCATCAGGGAGCTTAGAAGAGTTTAGCGGCGCGGCTGCGTTGAAAGAACACACAGCAGGTCGTCGGGAGCAACGCTATTGTCCCGTCGACACGGAAACAAACAGTTCAATCAATCCATTCAGAATCTGTTCTGACACGTGGAAAGATGTCTTCTTGAGAGGGTCAGTTTTTTTTGTTGTTGTTGTTGTGAGGAGCTTCCAGAGATCGGACATCGCTCATGCACACTATCAGCCAAAAACTCAGCTGCACACCTGCTTCTTTTTTTTTTAAAAAACCAAACCCCATCTTTTATTTTTATTTAAACTGAGTTTGGTTTGTGACTTTTTACTGATTGGGGCCTTCGGTGTGTCCTCAGCGCGCACGCTGTTGGCACCGCTCGGGGAGTGGGAGGAAATGAATGGGGCCTTTTCCCTTCCCAGTGTAATTTAAGCCAACTTGTCAGGACATCAAGCTCTGTTTAGAGTGGAATCACACAGGCTGGTTTCCCTGATTGCAGGCAGTTTAGGATTTACATTACCTTGTTTGGATTTAATTGGAACTCTGTACTGCATATTTAACTTAAAGCTTTACAGCAGCAGCATGAACTTATTTTCTTGTAAATATAAAGGTCAGAGGCTGCGTATGACCCAGTTAAACCACAATGTGGGCAGCTATCAAGATAAAAATACATTAAAACCAAATGCAGTGTGATAGAAAAAAGTATTTGAAGGTTTTAAATTGCATTCTTGTGTATAAAAGTAAGACTTAGTGAACCTGTTTTACACTTAGTCATTTTTTTGGCTTTTATGTCACAGACCAAGACAGAGAAATGAATTATAAAGTGAAAAGACAGATAAATTATTATTTCAACTTTTATCTAAAGAATATCTGAGCTTATGTTGTCATTGTATGTTTTGGTCATTTAAATTAAAATAAAAATATATAAAGCAATTCTTCTTTTTCCAATGTCAAAAACAGATGAGCAAGGAATTTGTTTTTATTTGAGTTTTGGGCCCTTTTGGATTAAAAAAAAATCTTTATTTAGATTTACATCTGGGTGCAATAGCTGCTTTAGCCCAAAATAAAATGTGCCTTTCAAAGCTTACTCTGTGTTTATTTTAGATATGGCAAAGCAATGCTTGACATCCACAGAATCTCAGTCCAGATGTTACAAGTGAGGAGAGAGCAAGAAGATATTCCACTTAAAAAAGTGAAGAGATTCTGCATAAATGATGTGTCTGTCTATTGCACTTAATCAAGACAGAGGACTCTAAAGTGCAATCAGACCTATCAATCATTGACCCCGCCCCCATTCACATGCTGATGGTGGTAAACGCAACCCTGGGGCACACTGAGAAAAGCCAGGCTGCTGTACACATGGCACCACCAGGCCCTCTCACCATTTTCCCTACAGAACATACTTGTAAAATCTGCACTTTCTTGAATTTGGTGTTGTTGTAAAGAGTATTTTTTATATTTAGAGTACCGGTATTTAACTTTTTGTTGATGAGAACAGAAAACAAAACTAAACTGTTATTTGTAGAATTTCCCTCATCCCTGATTTTCAGTTTTAATATTTGAGTCTTTTTTAAAGGAAAAGTTCGCTCATATTCAGAATTCAAACTTCTGAAAGTACTTTAGATATGAAATTATTACATTGTATCAATAAATTTAAAAATTTTAATTAAGAGTAATTTTCATGTGAATGTGCTTTACTGGAGGCATCCATGTTTGTCAAAGAACACTACTGCCACCTACTGGTTTGTGACGTCACGGTGCGGTATCGGCTGTTGATCAAGTCCCAGTGCTGTATCTGGTGTTTGTCACAACGCGCTATTATCC
>NW_015150830.1:470114-472344 GCF_000732505.1 Cyprinodon variegatus
CAGAATATCTATAAGAACCACTGATGTCTCTGGTGGTAATGTTACACTAGGTGAAAAAGACTGTTACTATTACTTGAAGGTAGATTTGAAAGTTTCTTGTACTCAAAAGCACCAGATGTAGTTTGGTTTTGTGTTTTCTGCGTGTGAGTTAAAGGGAGTCAGCTTGTGTTCCAGAGCAGACCCACGGTTTTAAAGCAGTAGCCCTACCCTTCCCCCACTTATGTGGAGCTTTAGATGTGATTTTGTTTGGTCTGCTCCCACTGTATGCAGTTTTTAGTTGCTCTTAGGTCAACGAAGCAAATCCACTTTAAAGTAACAGAGCTCTCACTGAACATCTTTCTAACTCCTTTCAGATCTTAAGCAAGTCACATGAGGGCAATGTTTCTAATTATGGCACAGGGAGCTTTAACCCTCCATCCCCCACAAAAAAAGAAAAAAAACAGAAAAAGGTAGCCTAGTCTTCTGGAACTCCTCACTTTAATGATACAAACAACAGACATTCATGACCCCCTACTTCCCCACCCGGGGATTAAGACAAGCAGTCATCCAGATTCTAAACTGCAGCTGAAGGATAGCCAATGCAATTTCCCCCTAAAACAAGAGCAAAGCCAGCAGTTGGTCATTCATATGCATCTGAAATCTAATACCTCTGTGTCCTCCAATGGCCCCACCTTTCCTGATTCACCAGAGAACCTAAACCCCTCCACTTCACTCTGACCAATATAAGCCTCCAGTTTCCCTGCTTTTTCTGCATGTTACCTTTCCTCTTTCTATAACATTTGTTGCATGCATACAAGGATGCACTATCAGGATACTCTCTCATTGTTACTTATTTAGTACAGGGTCTCATTTGATGACTTTGGTGGCTTCAGTAAATAATTCTTCAGGGACCAAAACAGGAAGCACGGTTTGCTTACTACTGGGCCTGAGAGTGTAATGATTGCTACCATGCTCCCTGCCTCCTTCTTGCAACTGACATAACAGGAATCTAAAATAAAGATGAACAGTTGATATTCAATAATTTAACAATTAGAATTAAAAATATATCTGCCATAAAATGCATTTTGTGTGACCTAAATAATTGGCTCATGATGAACCATTTAAATGCAGTTTTCTTATTTGGATGTGACTTATTTGAACCAATTAAAAACCCAACAACTCTCTCAAGGGGTAAATACTGAAAATAGAAAACTTGCAACGACCAGTTTGCATCTGGAGACTGAAACCAGTATTCTATAAAAGCTGATTTTGATTTGATTTCATCAGTTAGGTTAACAGGGAGCTATGGTGGCCTAGGGGTGCAAATGCTGTGCAAATACACAAATTCACTGGAAATGAAAAACTTTTGTGAAAAACAAAAGCTAGAATAGCAAACATAACAATTGTATAACGCTGCTATTAGACAGAATATTTTTACAGTCAAAAATGCTGCAAGTTATACAAGCAAATCCAAACTAATAAAAGATGCAAAGAGGTGCTCCAGACCACTAGGGAGGGACAATCATCAATATGTGGTGGTAAATTCTCACAAAAACATAAATGGGATGCCTTCCGTAGGTTTTTTGGAGGACAGAAAGAGTGATTTTTTTTTGGTTTTACATTTAATCCTTCTGGGCATGCCATTAATGTCTTTGCTAAAGGCCCGACCCCATGATTGCCTTCTTCTACTGTCCGGTAGCTCTTCCGCTGTGCTTACTTAGTTTGCAGGTTTTTACTGTTTTTGCTACTGGCAGCATTTTTTCCTTTGCATGCATTTGTGCATTAGCATTATTTATGTATTTGCAAAATTTTTCTGTTTAATTGATTAATTAACTTTATTGATCTCACAGTGGAGAAATGTACTTGTCACATCAGCTCTAATAGTCCAAAAGAGAACAAAAATGTGCCAAAGGAAGAAAAAGATGCATGGGATATATACAGTATATACACTGCAAAAAATCTAAATCTAGATAAGTTATTTTTTCTTAAAATAAGTGCATTTGTTCTTGAATTAAGGAGGTAAAAGAGACACTCTGCCAATGGAACAAGACAATTTACACTTAAAATAAGAAAACACTATTGCAATGTCTTATTTCAAGTGTATATTATCTAATTATCTTATTTTAGGAGTAAAAATACTCATTCCATTGGCAGATCATCTTATTTACCTGCTCAAATTAAGGGTAAATACACTTAATTTAAGACATTTTTTACTTATTTCTAGATGTTTTTTCGCAGTGAAGTTGTTAGA
>NW_015150830.1:472486-475534 GCF_000732505.1 Cyprinodon variegatus
TCAGTTAGGTTAACAGGGAGCTATGGTGGCCTAGGGGTGCAAATGCTGTGCAAATACACAAATTCACTGGAAATGAAAAACTTTTGTGAAAAACAGCTTTTTTTTTTTTTTCTTTTTTCCATCTTGTTTTCACTTTACACCTCTCTACTATATTCTGTGACTCAAGCTTTTTATTCCGTTGATGCAGTTTCCCTTTGCATATGTTTTTTGTTTTTGTCCAAGTTTGTGTTTGCTAGTCTCTTTTATATGTTTGCAGGACTTTTTTATCTAGCTGTGAATTCACAATTCAAGCAGTTGGTGCCACTCAGTCGCCGTAGCAACCTTGACAACATCCAGCAGTTATTAGTTTCTTAGATTGTGACACCATGTCTTGTTCAAAGCCCTCTTCAGGTGACACCGTAGATGTTCTATCGTATTTTTGTTTAGACTCTGGTTAGACTAAAACAAAAAATAGGTGTTTTTCTGGTTAAGCTGTTATATTGCTGATTTTGTCAGGTATATAGATGATCCTGGACTGTGATACAAAGAAATTAAAACTCTTCTTCATTCACAGCTTATTAAAGCAGAAAAAACAACAACATGAGTATTTAGAACCACTAATATTTTGATCCAACCTTTAAAATAGTTTGACTCCAGCTGAAGAAAAGTAACCCAAAAGGAAGAAGCTTCCTTTACTGTGGATACGGCTTTCTTTTGTGCCAAACCAATCAAACAAGGTTTGGTCAGTGAGATGTTATGGAGGCAGAAATACAGATAGATAGATTATTTTGGTTGTACATTCAGCAAACTGGAAAGGAAGATGAGCAAATGTTAAAAACTAATTTTTTTTCAGGTTTATTAGATTTGCTAAATACACATTATAACAAGAGACATTGTTGAAAATAATCCAAAGAAGAAAGTTGTGGTTAATTTTCATATTTGTTCCTTCAACAGCAGAATTAGTGAACTGGATAAATGTTACATTTGGAAAAAAGTAATCAAATCTTTTTCATGATCTTTAAAAAAAAAAAAAAAAAGATAACATCTGATATTTTTTTTCTGCTTTTATTGAAACTGTACTCTTTTCACTTGGAGGTAAACTGTAATTATCAACATGCAATTTAATTTACATGCTGCAAATTAGACAAAGATAATAACTTTGATTAAGATCTGCATCTAAATTGTATGCAGTGTGTTTGTATAGTTTCATAAAACACAATCCAAAACATAGTGGTGTTTACAGCTTCACTTAAAATAATTGTGCCTCTTTGCTAAAGAAAAGCATATTTTACTGAAACGTTAAACAATTTTCAGATAAATGCTTAACCTCAGTGATTACCCCAGGAAACACACACATTCATGTTCTCTTAGGATTGCCTCCATAAAATCTCAACTCCTGCCAAAAAGTCCATTAACTGCATGCAGATTTTAAAAGTTGTGTTCAAACAAAGATTTAGAACCAACTTTTGGTGTTATTTCTGGGATCTCAAAAGCTAATAATCCAGGATGTTAGTGGAACTGTAAACCCACCCATCCCCCAAAACTAAGCCCAAAGTATGGGCTCAATGACACAAGATTGTTTTCTTGTTTTAATCTTCCAGCTTGAAATGTTAGTTAAGCATTTATCTGGTCCGCTGCATTTCTCTCATAGATAAGGCTACTAAAAGAGATCAAACATAATTAACCTTCTATTTTTCTCTCATAAAAAATATTTTTGGATCAGTGATTCTGTGCTTTTTAGCCCCATTTTCACTACCCTCTGAAAACCGATCCGTGCCTAGCTAGGATAAGTTAACGTTACAGAGTTTTGTTCCTTATGACCATTTACACATTACTCTAACACGGTTCATCACCTCCTAGTGGCGATCTACGGTACTGCTGATCTCTATAGGGAAACAAGATATCAACATTCAGGAAGTTTGAGGAAAGTCAGACGAAGAAGGCTCTTTGTCTCCTCTAACCCGAAGTCAGACAGTTAGATGGCGGTTCACTCTGAGCCTTGTTCTGATGGAGGTTTCTTCCTGCTAAAAGGGGGTTTTTCTTCTTCCACTTCACACTACATGGACTCTAAGAAGAAGGGATTGCTGCAAAGGCAACAATACAATGCATGTAACTCGTCAATGTTCATCCAGCATTAAGGTTGTTTTTCAATTAGATTCTCATGCAAATCTTTAATAAACTTTTTAATGTTGAAAAGAAGACAATTTAACATGTTTCCATCTGGTTTGGAGCGGATTAACCACGCAAACAATGTCGTCATACATTGGTGTTACGCTGGATTTTTAAACTGGCTGTAGAGGTAGCTACAGGTGATAGACCAAGGTTTCAATAAAGTAAGTTGTACTCACTCTATAATACCAGCTAGTACTAAGGCTGATTTATACTTCGAAACTCAGTCGTATGCGTAGGTGTCACAGTGAACGCAGACACCTCTCCCAAATTGTAGGTGACAGGGCCGCAGACAGGAGGCCTCTGATTGGTCAAATCTACATCTGCTCTACTCATGCGTATTTCCTGTTTGGTGCCTTACCGGTTTGTTTTGTTTGTATGACCACCATTGTGGAAAACGACCCGTGAAGTTCAACCAACTAGAACAGCGAGATGCGCGAGAATGCTGGGACCCTTTTTCCATTTGGATCCCCGCTGTTTTTCACCCTCATGTTCCTCCGTTGTCGCACAAACTTGCCCCCAATTCCTCTCTGCCTTGACTATATCTTGACTAGAGACTGACATTTTTTCGGGAATCCCACGGGTCACGGGATTCCCGTGGGATTCCCGTGGGATGGTATTAGTAACGATCACGTGATTAAACATTAACGGGAGCAGACAGGAGCGGGAGCAAACCAATAGTAACTAAAAAAAAAACTAGGATCAATGCCAAAAAATTTTATAAAATAGAAAGAAAAAAAATCCAGTACTGGCGCCGCCATTTTGTAGTTTTTTTCCTTGAAGCCTACACTATAATGCGAGTCAAAAAAACTACACGACCCAAAAACCAACAGTGCTTCCGCTCTGAGATTTTCACCCGCGCTTGAAAAAAACAAAAACAAGAATGGGAGTGAAGCAGGA
>NW_015150830.1:476799-478686 GCF_000732505.1 Cyprinodon variegatus
GAGTGTTGTTCAGCATGGGGGTGAGTAGAAAATGAAGGCTAATCATGTTTTGGGTGTACTATTCCTTTAAGTAAATCCTTGCCCTTCAGCAGGGCATTCCACAGCCGGGGGGCTACAGCTGGGAAGGAGAGGTCCCCTTGAGTTTTAAACTGGGTCTTAAGGGCCTTCAGAAAAATTTTGTGTGGCCAGAAGAGTAAGGGATTAAAGGTCTGAGATGTATTGGCGGGGGCATCCATTAAAAGCTGTGTGAGTCAAAACAAAAATGTTAAAATAAATTCGAAATTTAATGGGTAGGCAATGCAAAGAAGGTAAAATCAGTGTGATGGGAGCCCTTCTGTTTGTTGTTATAAGCCCTGCTGCAGCATTCTGGACCAAATGGAGACGAGTGACTGCTGATTTGGTAAAACAAATAAAAGGAGTTACAATAATCTAAACTAGATTAAATAAAAGCATGAATAATCATCTCCAGGTTCGATTCCAAAATTATTGCCCTCAATTTAGTGATATTTCTCACGTGAAAAAATAAAAAGATAAATATTTTTATCTGAAGGTTTTGATTGGAAATTAGGGGAGGGAAGGTTCCTTAGACTGGGCAACCAAGAAGCCTATAGTTAGTCTAGAGACGATGCAAGATTGATGAAGCCCACTGCATAAAAGAGATCCACAATCTGACACATGATGCAGCAGGAATAACCTTATCTTTGATGCTAGTAAAACAGAGAAGGTCATATTGGTCTACAAGAGGTCCAGGAAGACTGAACACACTCCTCTCTGCATAGATGGAAGGGAGTGGATCGTGTCGATAGCATTAAGGTCCTGGACATCCTGTTTCTTCTGATGTGTCCTGGATGTGAACAACCTCCACCTATTGAAAAATGCATAGCAACAGTTTTCTTTATCAAGATATTGAAACAGATTGGACTCTCTTCTAAGATGCTTAAGTAATATTACAGGGCCAGGCACAGGAAAGCATACACTGGAAAAAATCAAATCTAGATAAGTCATTATTTCTTAAAATAAGTGCAATTTTTCTTGGATTGAGGAGGAAAAAGATCCACTTTGCCAATGGAACAAGACAAATTACATTTAAAATAAGAAAACACAATCGCATTGTCTTATTTTAAGTGTATTTTATCTAAATATCTTATTTTAAGATTAAAAGCATTCATTCCATTGGCAAACTATCTCACTTACCTACTCAAATTAAGGGTAAATGCATGTAATTTGAAAAAATTTGACTTATTTCTAGATTGTTTTTCCAGTGTACTGTGTGTTACACTGCAAAAACGACGTAGAAATAAGTAAAAGATTCTTAAATTAAGTTCGATGGCAAATCCTCCCAACATCCAGCTGCCATGCACGTGGGCATTGTCAGTTTCACTATAGCTCTGGTGAATGTCGATGTCTAAGTCCTCTAGAAATCTTCAATAATTGTTGTTGATTGCAGATGTGTCTAGTAGTTCCCATTGATTTTGCTCGTAAAGCGGGGAGAATGGCGCTAGGCTTACCGCACCGTGACGTCACTGCCAGAAGATGGCAGGAGGGAGGGGTTACTATATTTGGGCAAAAATGGCCATTCCCAGACTCAGTGATCGCGACAAAATCATTGTTTTTATTTTTTTTACTGATAAATGCTAAATTCATTAAATCAGCGCTATTCGTTTTAGGTATAGATAATGATCCATTGGTTATTCCTTGCTGACCGGACTTTTCCTTTAAGTTGGTAAAAATGAACGATTTATGTTTTTTGGCCCCAAAGCACTTTTACTTCTCATTTTTTGCCAGCAAAGGGATAAGACCCACAAAGGCAGTAGTCCTGTTGATTGAAACATATTTTTGGTCGAGTTAAGAGGATCAATTTTGTAGTTATCATGGCTTATTGTAATT
>NW_015150830.1:479927-491719 GCF_000732505.1 Cyprinodon variegatus
CTGTAGCTTTAAAAAATTTCCATGTTAAGTGACAACTTGAAACATCAATATGTTGTATTTAGAATTTATGTTGGTCAAGAAAAAGCTATGAATATCTGATGATTTTCTAAAACAAGCAATCAATTTTAGAAAAAAACCTTGGTGTGTATTTATAGCAAGTTCTTAATCAGCGTGATCTGTGTCCTGATAAAGCTAAACATCTTTTTCAACATATCTCTACAGACTTTGTACATCAAGATAATGTCTATGGATGGCTATTTTCAAGTCTTGCCACTCACACTGAAGTGGATTTGAGTTCAGACTTTGACTTTGCCAGTCTAACACATGAATGTTTTTTAATAACCACTGGTTACCTTTTATAGCATGTACAAATGTAAATATTAAATCGGTGAGAGAAGTAACCGTTTTTCCATTTAGCAGTAAAGTCCTACAAAATGGACTCTAGATGAGAGCCAGTTTAAGGACAAAAACAATCAAACCTTTGAGCCAAACGGAAAGATGCCTTGCAACTTACATTAGAGAAGGGCTTATTGGAGGCCGACTGCAAGTAGCCATCTAAGCAGGGTACATTTTGTATCAGGTGAGTTTCAATACAAGTCAGGAGAGTTAGCTTAGGCTGTTGCCAACTGAATTTATTGTGTTGTACAATTTATTTTTCCAGAAAATGAAGTGATTAGATGTGAGAGAATGGATAATAAGATCTGAAGGTTTTGCTACAGACATAATACACTGCCTGGCCAAAAAACAAAAGTCGACACCTGGATTCAACTAAGCAAATAGGTACGAGCCTCCTATTGGATAATTACTGCATGAGCGATTATCTTCCAGCTGGCAACAAGTTATTTAACCCCAACCGGTGCAATGACTTGCTTCTCATTTCCTAAACAACCATGTTGAAAGACACATCCTGTGGTCGTGGAAAAGATGTTAGTCTGTTTGAGAATGGTCAAATCATTGGCATTCATCAAGCAGAGAAAACATCTAAAGAGATTGCAGAAACTACTAAAATTGGGTTAAGAACTGTCCGACGCATTATTAAAAACTGGAAGGATAGTGGGGACCCATCATCTTCAAGGAAGAAATGTGGCCGGAAAAAAATCCTGAATGATGGGGATCGGCGATCACTTAAACGTGTGTTGAGATCACTCGAAGAAAAACAACAGTAGAACTCAGGGCTATGTTTAATACTGTAAGTAAGAGCATTTCCACACGCACAATGTGAAGGGAACTCAAAGGATTGGGACTGAACAGCTTTGTAGCCGTAAGAAAACCACTAATCAGTGAGGCTAACCGGAAAAAAAGACTTCAATTTGCTAGGGAGCATAAAGATTGGACTGTGGAGCAATGGAAGAAGGTCATGTGGTCTGATGAGTCCAGATTTACCCTGTTCCAGAGTGATGGGCCAATCAGGGTAAGAAGAGAGGCAGGTGAAGTGATGCACCCACCATGCCTAGTGCCTACTGTACAAGCCTGTGGGGGCGGGTTATGATCTGGGGTTGCTGCAGTTGCTCAGGTCTAGGTTCAGCAACAGTGTTTCCTCAAAGAATGAGGTCAACTGGCTACCTGAATATACTGAGTGACCAGGTTATTCCATCAATGGACTTTTCCTTCCCTGATGGCACAGGCATATTCCAAGATGACAATGCCAGGATTCAGTGGGCTCAGATTGTGAAAGACTGACTTAGGGAGCATGACTCATCATTTTCACACATGGATTGGCCACCACAGAGTCCAGACCTCAACCCCATTGAGAATCTTTGGGATGTGCTAGAGAGGGCTTTGCACAGCGGTCAGACTCTACCATCATCAATGCAAGATCTTGGTGAAAAATTAATGCAACACTGGATGGAAATAAATCTTCTGACATGAATGCGTGCCGTAATCAAAGCTAAAGGCGGTCCAACAAAGTATGAGAGTGAGTGACCTTTTTTTTTGGTGGCGACTTTTTTTTTTGGCCAGGCAGTGTAGTTGTGTGTAGCTATTTACATATAGTTAGCATAAAGATTAGAAGAATGCAGCTTACCTTTGCTTTTGCCATATTTTCAGGTCAATAACCCAACCAGTGTTCTGTCAGATGAGCATACCCTATTAGACCAGCATACCTATAGTCAATATATATATATAGTCAATGCGCAAGACGTCAGATTTGCATTTATCTCTTTAGTTTTAGTCTTTAGTTTTCTATGAAAAATAGACTTTAAACTATCCCTTTAGTCATGTACAAAGAAAAAACTATTTAAGGTCATTAAGATCACCATGCGCTACAAAAAACAGGAAAAAATAAGTAATAATTTTTTTTTTTGTACACGACTAAAGGGATGTACACGCCCGATGAGTGCCTATGACGATTTAGACAGTGTATGCCCAACGTCCCAGAATCTCCTAAAACGCTGGCATACTCTGAAATTTCTATGTATTTTTTCAATTTTGGGCATAGAGTTTTCAGAACGAGTTCAGAACTTATGTTCAACAACAGCCTAACTTCTGCCTAACGCACAGCAGCGTTAGGCAGAAGTTAGGCTGCAGCATTAGTTAAAGATGAGGGGAGCAGCGATGATACCGCTGGCCCAAAAAAATAAAATAAAAATAAGAAAGAAAGAGGGTTTGCAGTCACAGCAGAGTCAGCGTCATGTCTGCTAGGAAGTTTGTTGGTCGTTGCCGTAGGCTTGAACGCAGGGAGGATCCATCACACTCAGCTTCACCTTCACCCTATGATGGGGGATGCAGTCCGGAGAAGAAGTTACTCATAGGTTTTGGATAAGCTGGACACCACAGCTTATAACTTACACTTAACGTATGTCAATGATTTTATAACTTACCTGGAACTTATGGCCCACGTACGGCTCGCCGTATGCCGACTTTTGCCAGTGTGTTTGTAACTTATACAAAAAGTACCCATAACTTATCCAACATATGCTAGCGTTTTTGCCATATTTTACGTGCGTCACGCATACGCTGGTCTAAATCGTCAAGGTCTAATGGGGGGTGTGGTAGTTTAAAGTTTATTTTTCATACAAAACTTAAGGGATTAAAGGAGATAAACTAAAGGCATAAACAGGTATTGACTGAGGGTACGTTGGTGTGACCGGGTATGCTCATCTGACAGAACACCTGCTGTAAAATACCGATCATCATCTCTGATTTTAAAAGCTTTATGTTAATGAGGACAGGTTTTGTATAAGATATATAGATCAGTCAGGAAAGGAAAATTCTGGAAGCCTGTCAGTTGAAGAAAGGTGTTGAAAAAGGTTTGCAGGGACTTCATATGGATCACATCCAGTAACAAAGATTTTCTCTGCGTATCATTTAATCTCTTGGGAATTTAAATGAGAATGAGCCAATCTGGTCATAGAGGAAGCGCCACAGAGCTAAGCTAAGTGTTACTGTTTAATTCAAATAAGGCATTTTGAATTTAATTTCGCTATACAAATGACCCTACCTTGCCTTGTCCAATAATTTGCATGTTGACTGAGCTTAAATGCAATTCCTACTTATAGCCTGCAGTTTTAAGAAGGATCCGACGATGCTCATTCTTGCCCCTGGCAAACATTTGACTATGCCCCCATGTCTCTCTAATCCCATGTTTCTTTGTGTGTCCTCAAGCTTGGAAAATTGGTTAGAAACAAACGGGTTGGTGATAAACCATAGACTGGGATCTAGGATACACTTTCTACTTAGCATCGCTGCGTGAAACTCTCCTAGTGGCTCAAAGCTGTTAGCCAATAGGGCGAGTCCATTTAAATGGTAAATGGTATGTACTTATATAGCGCCTTTTTCCAAGTCAGGAGACTTGACCAAAGCGCTTTACACTACATTCATTCACCCATTCAAACACACACTCACACACTGACGGTGGCAAGCTACATTGTAGCCACAGCTGCCCTGGGGCTCACTAACAGAAGCGGGGCTGCAGTACACTGGCGCCACCGGGCCCTCTGACCACTATCAGTAGACAATGCAGGGGAAGTGTCTCGCCAAAGGACACAACGACAATGAAAGTCAGAGCCGGGGTTTGAACCGTCAACCCTTCGATTTCAGGCCAAACTCCTACATCCAACGCCACTGTCGCCCCATTTTAGACACACTTGACTCCAAAGCTACAAAAAAAAACACTACACTTGTTACCACTAGTGCTCAGAAAGGTGGAGGAATAACTGATCGTCTGACAGAGCAGAAGAGAAGAGGACACCAGAAAGAGAGGCTGATGTAACTAAAGACTTTGTTGGCTTTGTTGTTAATTTGTGTAGCTGTAAATCACTCATAATACCAACATTCCTTCTGACTAACACTAAAGTTTGCTTAGTAATCCCATAATAGTTTAAGAGCGATGCATCTGAACCCCTACATGAACAAATATTTTCTGTCTGGCATGAAAGCTGTATTTAGAATGCTTAATCTGTACAAAACTGAAATTTGAAACCAAACTTATGTTCTGCAGATATTTTTGACTTTTCTACACTTATGTTAAAGCCGCCATATTGTTATTATGATATTACCTCATTGTCCTGAGCTTCAAATATTCCAAAAACGGAGCACTACTTTTTCTTTTTTCCTTTGCCCCTGCAAAAATTATATTAATGGCAATAATGAATACTTTTCATAGTGTATATCACATATGCGGCCTATCTCAAAGTGCTGCAAACAAAAGTAAAACATGAGATGCTAAAAAAGAAACTAAAGGTAAAGTTAGGTATAAAAAGGAATCAAATATCATAAAACATTAAGAGTTTGTCATTTTGGGCCAACCCCCCCAAGATCCATCCCTGTGTGTAAATGTACTCACTGCATTTTGTCGTGCATCATGGAAACTCAAAGATTTGTCCATTTGTTACTTGTGTTTGTGTCTAAACAACATTCTTTACTTGATTGTTTCACTTGTTTTGTATTTATCATTGGAGTCAATGAAAATTTTTGGCATCTGTTAATACAAAATCAGTCCACGAGTAAACATTTAATCCCAACTGTGAACAGAAATACATTTCTCAACACCAGATGCACGTAAGCCGTGATTGTTCTGCATTCTTTACCAGAGTGGGTCTCTCATCTGTGTCGGTCTGCTCATAGTACTCTTGTTTGTCCCATGGTGGTTAGATAAGGTGTGCGAGTGTGATCAAAAGAGCTCTGCTCATTGATTTTCAAAACCACACATTATGCTGAAAACATACATATATCAAAGAGCCGAGCCTGTGTGGACCATGTCATGTGGAGTTAAACATATTAAAACCCTGTTTAAGCCTGAAGCTAACATATTTGAACTCTCAACAGTGGCACAGATGAGTCACCGGTGCAAAATCTAAACCTAGAATAGGATAGAGGAAGGAAACTCATGTTATTAAGCTTCCTGTTAAAGATTTATTATTAAATGGTAATCCGGTAATTAACCTGTGGATCAGTTGACTGCTGCTGTATGACACTAAAAGAATGTAGTAAATCCACTCCCAATATTACTGTTAGATGAAAGTTGCCTTCACATAACATCTCACTAATAATTCGGTTAAAACTTACTGCAGAAACACCCTGCTCAGCTTTTAACCGTCAGCCTCAACCGTGTAATTGCTGGGCCTTTAAAGCAATTTGGTCAGTGGTGACTGAAATGTGCTTACTGCTGGAAAGTTAATGACACTGAAAGCCAATACCACACTCCGACCACTTAGCCCAACCATTTGACAAAATTTTTCATTGCACACTTCCTTTTTTTTTAAAACTGATTCCTTTGCATGTCTCCTTTTAACTTGGACAAATACCCCGGGATTATAAAGACAAGGGAGAGAGAAGCCTGACAATAAGAAGAGTATTCATAATAGCTTTACAGATGGTTAAATGTCACAGGAATAGATTTATTTGCCTCTGTGAAGTGCCGATCAGGAAACTGGTTTGTTCCTGCTGTGACAGAGTCCCCCAGCACATTGGAATTGCGTGACTGATATCTCATACTGTGGATTTCTCACATCAGTGCACCCTAGAATTCAGCTTGCCTGACCCTAACCTAAGCAAAAACACAAAGGCGCTCCCCCATTTTCTTCCTTTGCTGTCTTGAATCCTCCCCCCCCCCCCCCCCCACCCCCATCACTATACCACCTTTATGGCCATATTTCTGTAAAGTCCACTGCCTTGATTTGCTTTGGCATTCCAGTCCTTATTCATCCGTCGGGGCTTCGAGCTGGAATAATTAGGAGAACGCCATAAGGCCCCTGCCTCTTGACAAGTGATCAACAAACAATGATTTATGAGGCCATCATGCATCGGGGGGGATGACCATTGATTTAAACACACATAGAAAATCTAAAGCACCTACACAAACAAATTCCCACACAGATGACCATAGGCATAAATCTGAGTAAATACTTCATCTAGTTCAGAATGCTCTGTTTAATGCTGACTTGTCTTATTTACCAGTTATTCACACTAACATACCTTGGATCTCACTACCCCACAAGTTGATATGAATTTGATGGGTAATAAGACTGGCGACGTTGTGTAGTTTAAATCCTCTTGAATGCTTGAATGAACTTTCTGCAAATCAATTTTGAGACTATTTTATACCAAAGGTGCTGATTCCACATATTTCCCTGCTGTTGTTTTAAGTATTGATTGTCGCAAAGGCCTGGAAGACACACTGCATCGATGCAACGTCTGTATCCTACAGCCTGGAATTAGGCCACTTCATCATTTTGCCCATTCTGCTGATTTGCTGTGCAGATGAAAGGTACCTTGACAGACAACATGTGCAAGGCATTTTATTACCTTGCCAGCTGTTGTCACATTAGACATTGCTCCACCTATGAAATCACAGGATCATATTTCTGTGTACTGAAAAGCTTCAGATGCTGATTAATGAGTAATGAAATGGCTTTTACTTATTACAGGATGAAAATATTAATATCTGATATGCTGAGTGAGAAGATATGTGCTTCATTATGTTGCCAGTCTGCCTCATCCTCTCAGTGATCTTTTGCAGCATCACAGAGATTAAGAAGCAATATTACTCATGAAATATTAGGTGATGCTGCTTGAATGGTTGCAGGCTTTCACCATCATAGAGGAACCATATTAGCTGCTAAGAAATAGAAGTTATAAATACAGGTTATGTTTATGAAATAAGGACAACATAGTTAGGAATACCAAGTAGCAAATCCTGTTCCAGTGGCCAGAAACTATGGTGTGCAGATGTAAAGGTATCTTTGCCTCATGAGTTTGTTTCAGTGTTATCACATTATGAAGTCTGCCAAAAAGTGCACACCTGTAATAAATACTGAAACGAGCAGTTCTATTTAAAAAGTGGTACTTAAATTACACCCCATTAGCATTTTGAACTTTGTCTGCTTTGACTTTCAATACGTCTCAGAATATATCACATGCATGAGTGAACACTGCTTCTCTGTGCTTGTGGCTTGCTTTTAATGTGCCTGAAGATTCTCTCCTATTCGCATTTGGACCTTTGTCTGGGCATTCATGTTAACTTGTCACTTTGAGGGTGGAACAAACAAGAGAAAGTTAATTGCCTGTGATTGGCTACTTTTCAGGAAATCCCACCTCTTCAGACAATACTGTTCATTTTCTAGTTGCAGCTAATGATGTTAGCCATGAATCTTTAGGCTAATTGATGTAAAGAATTGATTGATTGAAGTCATCATTAAATAGCTTAGATCAACTCAATTATCAATGCATTCCGAAAGGAGCGGCATCTACTCTAAAATGATCAATGTTATGTTAAATCTGGAACTTGATACGAACTAAGTTAACGTTGGCTTTGTTGTTTTTAGTGATGAAAGGGAGGCTGTAATGAACTCCCAGGTATAGGTGGACACAGAGATTTATATTTCTGATTAGTTTTCAGCTACTTTTAAGCATTCTTTTTTATGTCCAGCATTTTTTTTATAAAATGTAATTTGATTCCAGAGATGATTGTTGGTAACCTGACTCCGCCAGATGGATTTGCTCCACATATCTGTCTGGAAACCTTCCGTTGAAGTAATTTTGGGAAGGGGCGAAAATACTGGTTAGCTGATCGGCCTATGTTGGTGATAGACGGGCCAAATAAACCAATCAGATCAACGAAGCATATGACGTACTAACAGAGCGACGACGAAGAGGAGCCAATTGATAGATCAAACTCTTGCCGAAACCAGTCGGGAGAAGAGCAAAAACATCTTTTCCTCTGAGAAAAGCCTAAAACTTGCTCGATATCCACGCTAACGCTAGTTTCATCGGCTGAAGCCGTCATGTTCTTTAGACTGAACTGTTGCGCTTCTCGTTGCGTCACACCTCAACCCGCCTCAAAGCCAACGCTGATTGGACGTTCGTTTGGTGAACGGCTCCAAATTTTCTTTAATGGAGAGTAGCTAGACTGATCTGCGAGTGAAACCTTGAAAGCTCGCGAGATTAGGATGGTCTCACGAGGCTAGAATGTTGGACAGCCAGAATGCTGCTCCTACAAAGAAAAGCATTTAGTCTAAAGGTGCTGTGCTAATGTCATTAACTGCAACTAGGAAATAAACTGTATCATCTCAAGATGCAGGAGGATTTCTTTAAAAGTAGCCAATCACAGGAAGAATCTACTGGATAGTGAAAAGCCATGCTTGTTATATACTGGGGTCCTTGTGGTATTGAATCTAGATACAGAACATTCAAAATGCAAATGGTGAGTAGTTTAAGTCTGTGCTTTTCAAATTAAACTGTTTATGACATAGGTGCACATTTGGTAGAAGTCTGATTTAATACCAAGTTATAACCACAAACCGGTAACCATTTAATTTTTGATTCAGATTGACTAAAACAAAGTAGTCAGGGTTGATAAACAAAATCATTTATATTAACTTTATATTTAACCTTAATGTATAATTTAGAATCTATCTTTGCTACCGAAACAAGTATTTATTTTATTTTCTGCTACAGACTTTGGAACACTCAGTTTTTCAGTAATGCCGGGCATACACTGTACAATATTTTCAATCCTTGTATACAGCTACAGCTCACACTGTACGATGAAATTGCAGGGTTTAAAAGTTCACAGCTTGCAATGCATATTCTTACCACATATAGCCCAACTCTGATGTGATCTACCTGCGCACACTGCACATCCAAAAACCACATGTCGGACTCAGAGCCGATAGTTGTCCCTGGTCAGACTCTTCAATCTACAGTAGAAGAAGAACTCCCTTTTTTGCACATGCGCAGTACGTGAGGTTATGGTAAATCGTCTTGTAGATGGTCTTAGCTCGGCCGACTGAATTTAAAACATGTTTGATTTTCTCCTGACCTTATGATTCTTAAACGTGAGGTGGTCATGAAAGGCTGATTACCCCCTGTATATTACAGGATGTACGATGAGGAAGAAACTCAGCCTGATCGAAAAAGTTCTTGCATAATTGGAGAATTGGCCTGAAAAGGGCAAAAATGTACAAAATACAATATAGTCAGTGAGTGGTTTGGTCCATTAAACTCAACTTTCTTTATGTAACTGGTAGGGTCTTTGAGGGGTAGGGTCTTTTTTCTGGTGTGAGTGAGCTTCCTGTTACAGGGAGGATCTTTGATGGTGGCTGGGCCGATCCGTGTTGATCTGCTCATTGAAACACATCACAAATTCCACCGACAAAAGGAGTTGAAGATGCATGCAGCAAATTCTCCCACCGGAGCTGTGGATTCCTGCAGTTCCAGCAGTATATCATGAGCTTGACTGCTTTTTTGATCAGTCAGTTTTAGATGGTGCTCTGAGAAGTTGAAAACTTAAGATATTACTGTAGAACCTTGCTTTAAACATCTCCACAACCTCACACTTAACATCTCCAAATGTTTAGAGGAGTCCCAACAAAAATTTGTCCTTGCAACAGATTTATCTACCTCTGCTGTGGATCTTTGAATCTCCTCCAGTGTTACCTTGGGCGTAAGACTTCTTTTCTGAACAATGCTCTCCTTATCCTGTCTGATCCTCTAAATGGGCCCCCAGTTCTTGTTAGAACTGTAATTGGTACCTTGTCTTAATATTCAGATGATCAGAGCTCTGGGAGATGTTGAAAGAAGATATTTTATAACATAAACCTGATTTAAAACTTCTCCACTTTTTTTCTTACCTGTTTGCTCTTATCTTTGTTCCTCGTGTTTGTTGCCTAACATTCTCAAACACACTTCTGAGTCCTTTACTGTTTGATTTATACAACAACTGCTTACAAAGAAAAAAAAAGAAGAGGAAAACAGTTGGTATTTACTACTAGAATAAGACACATGTACCTCAGAAATCAACTTTGCATTATTGTATTTCCCGACCCCAGATTGATCGGCTCTGCAGTGAGGTCGATATGTATCTGAACATGACGTTAATAAGGTGACTGGACAGGCCTTTCCACAATCTGTGGGGTATGATGATGCAATATTATGTCTACACCCTACCTATTTGTGTAGATGTACAAAAGACTATTTGAGGTAGTGGATGGCATTAATGCTATCAAACATCCTCTAAAGCCATCCTCCTCTGTTTGGAGATGATAAGAATGGGCACCATTATGGTTTCTGCAATCATTCCATTGTTGGTTGTCATCGTTGGTCAGAGGCTGCTGATCAGAAGGAGAAGACCAATATTGATTATCTGCCACTGACAGTGGGAATGACCGAGCCATGCCCCCACACCCTGACAGAACCTGTGTCTGTGCCTAAAGACGGTGATTGACTCCTCCAGTGATTTAACTTGCATTGTGGCAGTGAAATAATTGAGCATGCAGCGAGAATCCAGTGTAAGAGATTCATGCATGTCACTTTACCTCCTCTGCTCTGTACTCCTTTTAGCTAGCAAATGATTGAAAGGTCTCTGGTGTCTCCATGCTCTACATGAATAAGCAGTTGTCATAGGAAACATCGATAGTTGAATGGATAGACAGTTTTATCCATTGATTAAACACTGAGTGAATGCCCAAGTACTCACCCTTGCAAAGAACGACAGTCTTGCCAATAACTACCCTTCTCCATTTTTTTGATTTAGGATGGATTTGCGCAGTGGTTTCTAAGTGTCATTGCCTTACCTCACCATATTTGCAAGAGCATAATCGATAACCTCATTTGAGCCCTACTACATGCGGAGGAAGAATTATGAGATTGTGGCCAAGCAATGGTTTATATGGTTGCATAAGGTCAAGCCCATGTTTCTCACTCTCTGGAAATAGGTTTGAAAATAGCCTCATCAACATTGATGAAGCAATGACAGATGGGAATTAAGCTTCGACAACTCAAGAATTGCCACTTGAAAATGTTACTCAATCATGGTGTCCCTCGTTTTACGTCATGAGGTGGGCCCTAATTTATATGCTGCTTTTACCTTTAATCTTTGATGCAGTGCTCTATGAAATATTTAGTAAGACAAAACAAAAACAAGAGATTTGCTTCTGCCAGACACTTGCAGCAAGGGGTTGTGTAAAAGATCAGTACGATATGGATTCAATTCTTTTCAATTACTTTTAAGGCTAGGCTTAAAACTTTCCTTTTTGATAAAGCTTATAGTTAGAGTGGCTCAGGCTATCCTGAGCTATCTCTATAGTTATGCTGCTATAGGCTTAGACTTTTGGAGGACATAGGGACCCCCATTTCATCATTCTGCTTCATTCTATCTCTATTTTCCTATTCTGCAGAATCTGTTAGTTCAATCTCTAACGTTCTGCTCTCTCTGCTTTTCCTCAGAGTAGCTTTGCCTCGTCTGTTCCTGTTTGGCTGTGGCGCCCATAGATATCCATAATAAAGGCTAGATGTCTTACGGCGGAGTCTTGCCTCAGGCAGGCTTTCTGTTGTGCTCTGTGGTACCTAATGTA